>NW_009720618.1:33421-51904 GCF_000703405.1 Apaloderma vittatum
GGAAATTTGTTTAGCCTTTCTTTCAAACTGCTGAAAGAAAGGGACAGTGCGAGATAAGTCTTTGGTACCCATTAGCTCTCTGGATCAACAAATGAAGATTTTAGTCTGCATCTGTACATCTAATTATGTAAAGTTTAGATGTCTGTTTATTTCTGCTCAACCTTCTCACAGAACTGTGACAAACCAGCTCCTTTTTATATGGTAAACATAAACTGCATTTTGCCTTCCTCATGAGGGAAAAGTATTACCTGCCTTAAGTAGAATTCATAATGCTTTTGCTATGTACCTACATTTTAGTGCTTCTTACATAGTTTGTTAAGGTGCTTTGTCATCTCAGAATAAGTAGCATGATCATCAACTGCATTTTTGCACGTTTGCTGTGAATGTGCTTTAGCAAATTCATCGTTAGACATAAATTCCCTTTTTTCTAAAAGTAACTTGCTGGGACAATTTTGTGCAGTTAGTTTATAAACCTGAATATTCTGTGATATCTCCCCCCTTTTTATGGTTCTGTTTCATGTATTTTTAATTTCATGCCTTTCACTTTGGACTCCAGCTGAAATTTTCCTTTGCCAGTTTCTTTGTTCTTTTAATAGTGCCAAATGCACAATAAACAAATAATCATTTACCTACACAAACATTTGTGCAGATGAATAAATTTGGTGCAAGAATTAGTGTGAAGATATCTTTGCAGGTGAGATTTCAGGCCAGCTGTACCTGTCATTCAGATTACAGTTCAGAAGATATACGTGTCCCTTAGCTTGAGTGTTTTATAGAGGATGAGCCTCCTTCATAAATCACCTTGATTGGCACTTAGACCTTAGCTAGACCTTGTTTTCTGTCCTGTAGTGGGGAAGAGTCTGTGGGTCTCCTTACAGGTTGGCATGTCCTACGTGGCTGCTGACGAGCAGATGTCTCCAGCCAAACCCCAAGGCATAGCTGGGGACAGTCTTCATGGGGCATGTTAGTGCCTGGGACATCCTCTCTTCTCACTTGTTCCCTTGAGTGCTCCTCGGGGGTGTGAGGTGCCCATGGTGGGCTCCCTGCTGTGCACAGCACTGGTTGCACCATGGCCAAAGCCCCTGGAAGGGCAAGGATGCAGCTTCCTCAGTTCTGGGGGTCACTGGAGAGTTGAGGCCCAACAGAGGGAAGGTAAAACAATCTCCCTTTTCCTCCTCCTTTCTCCTTCCAGCAATTTCACAGGATCTTATGACTTGTGGCCAAATCCTACCTGCAAGGGCACTCAGCTGCTCTGGGCTCATCCTCTTGGCCCACTCATTGTGCGCCCAGCTGGCCCAAAGCTGAACACATTGCACAAGGGTGCAGCTGGTGGAAGATCCCTCCTTGCCCCTCTCGTTCTTTGTTCACTGAAACGCCATGACAGGGCTCAGCACGCACCCCTCTTCAAACCTTGGTTGTATAGCCCCTGAGCATGTTGCTTGTACTCTGTTTTCCTTTGTAGGTACCTGAAGGGGGTTTACCTTCTCCCTCCTGTGCTCCTCTCTTGGCTGTACTGAGAAGGTTGATCTGCATGTGCAGGCCTTGCCACACCTCCTCAACAGGCCCGTGGAACATGCACAATTAATATGGTATTAATTAATTACGAAGAGAAGTCGCTGCTGGCACAAGAACCAAGGCTTGCAGCTTATAAAGTGAATGCTTTGATGCTGAGCTTTAAAGAATGTTTCCATCAACTCAAGCCAGCGGAGACATTCTGTGATATTTAAACCCTCCCACTATACAGACTCCAGAGCTCACGGTTCTGCCACCCTGGGCACTAACAACAAAAATAGTGGTAGCAAAGGAGGATTCAGAAAGCACAACTAGGGATTGACCCTCATGCGTAAAGTTGCGCACGTCCTAGGTGGAAGCATTGGGGCTGAACCAGGAATGGTTTATTGAGCCAGCTCGGTAGCTGCTTTGCAGTGTGAAAGAAGAGCGACCTTCTGGACCCACTGAAAGGAATAGGAGTTATCTCACTGACTTGAGCAGCTCCCATGGTTTTATCCAGAATACACGTGTGTGTGTGTGAGTAAATGTGTAGGCTTGCACTGTGCTTCTACTTATTTGGCCAGTGTTTGGGGGAAGAGAGATGAAGGAACAACTGTGCCTCTTTGGTTTTGTGCAATACTGAGAATTTCTCCCTTTCTACTTCCTCCTTCTCAGTAAGTGCAGAAGGAAGTAGCCCCAGTCCCTGCTGGTCCACAAACCAGTTACTCATTTCAGTTCTGCCGCTTGAGTGGGTCCTCATGTATTTCCTAGTTGGGGAAATCTCCCTTTATGTGTATAAGTTCCTCCTTCCTATTCTCTCTTTCATTCTGATTTCTTCCAAGCAATCTATCTCCTTCAATTTTTAGCCTCTTTACTGGCTTTCACTTCCTCTCTGTGCTTCAGTGAAGGCGTTTTGTCAGAAAAACCCCTCTGTACACAGATACTTCTTTGTTCCTCCTTTTCTTTTTTTTTTTTTTTCTGTGTCATACTTTTGTATCTTGCTTCCTTGGAAACTTCCTTAGTAGTCTTATTACCTCTGGGCTTTTAGCTGCATTACTCTGGGTAGTCATTACTGTGTTGCTGGGTGTGTAATTGTTTAAGGCACCTTGATCTTATTATTAGAGGTATTTTTTTTTTACTGCTCTTTAAATACTAATAGGCAGCGGTGACAAATATTGTTATTAAATACAAGGGGGTTGTTTCATCACTACTCTACTGCTTGTTTGGTGGTTTTCACTTGTTGAAAGTCACTGTAACCAAATCACAGGAGTCATTCATTCTGTACTTCCACTTTGTGTTCTCAGGGATGCAGTGCATGGTGCGGGGTACTGGTGAATGGGTTGCATGCAGTAGAATTGCAGGGTTTGCTGCAAGATTTGAAACCTTGGAGCTCAGCAAAGTAGGAACAAGGGCATTTTATCCAGTGCCTGTAAGAGCTAGAACATTTGCAGTCCTCCTCCAATTTTTACACCCTCTCTCAGTTTTAAAATCATGCAGAATGAAAAGCAAGGAGAGGGACTGGAAATGGCAGCAGAGGTAACAGTGAAGTGAACCGTGTTTGTGCTGGGCAGACCTGAAGCAGCTGGGCCGTTAAAGGAGTCAGTATTTGCTGTTGGCCTCCTGCCACACCATTATCGGTGTGTGCAATAGTGACGGCTGAATCTAAGAAAGTTTGGTGGCTGATTCAGTCCAACAGAACACCCAGAAGTAAATCCAGATATATTTCAGATTGCTTGGATATGCAGTGTTGTGGTGAGTTCTCCACGATTATGATTTTCTTGTAAGATTTCTAGGAGAATCTAGCTAGTCCAGAATAACCCTAAGAGCATGGCTTCTCACCTGTGGCCTTTCTGGTGCTCCATCATTTGCAGTGAGAACATGTGTGCACAAAAACTCCTCTTGAACTCAGGAAAGAGTTAACAGTCAAAATTTATTTCAAAGCAGAAAAATTTCCTTTTTTTTCCCAAAAAACAGTTCTGCACACATCATGTATTTCTGTGTATGTGTACATACTTAGATCCTGCAGAGAGGAGGCTTGCCCAAGTACTTCAGTTTTTGCACAGAGACTGTTACTCTTCCTTTCTCTCTTGAAGCTAATTAACACCTACAATGTGTTACAAGCATTTCTTTTAAACAGAGTTGTAAAATACTGCCTCTGATAAGAAAAAATGGATGAAGATGGTGATGGAAGGTGCCTTTCATGCTACATGCGCTGCCCAGTATGCTCACAATATTGCCCTCCCCGTATCTCTCCTGCATCAAGCAGGCACCAGAGGGTTAGCCTGTGCTTGAAACTAGAGGTCCAGGTTTGAACTAGTCTTTCAGTCTGTTCTTACTGGATCGAGTGTACAGAGTCGTCAGCAGTATTGTACATGGTTTGAAATCTCTTAAATTGGCTTAAAATTGTAGGTGGGGCTCAATCAGCTGCATTTAGTGCTTTCTTACTGAGTGCACTCTGTGGGCCACTTCCTGAAGGCTACTAGTGTGAAGACTGATCCACAAACAGTCTCGGCACCACTTTGGAAATAATCAAGAGTGGTATAAGCTGTTGTGAGTAAAGGTAGCTCACACTGATAATTTTATCTTGAAATGATTGGACCCCCCCTCTGAAGCATTTTCATGGTATAATTTTATACCATCGACAACGTAAAGGCTCTAAAAATACAGTTAGTGTTACAAAACCCATCTCTTAACCAGCTCTAAATTACACATGTGCTTTGTATAATTTGAGCATCAGGACAGCCACACTTCAATAGATCCTGACAACTGGAAGAGCAGGGACATAATCTTTCTCTGTATGAATAAAATGCCCAGTGTGTCTTTACCACTTCAAGTTATGGTCATCTGTTAAATTAACTACTCCCTCTGTCACTCAGAATTGGGATGAAAGTAAGTTATTCTTATTTTAATAGTATTTTCTTAATTCTTCTTGAGAGACAGCAACTAATTCATATAGGACCACAGTACAGGGAAATCTAATCCAAAAGGATGTTGTGGTTGTTCAGCAGAAAACAATTATTGGTGTGAGTAGCTCATGACTTTTTCATGTGGTTTTGCAGTAAAACCTGCAAATGTCCCTGGACTGTAGATATTTGTCAAATGTAAGTCACCAGTCTCAGATTTATTTAGCAACTCTGCATTAATTTTGTGATTATTGCACCAAAATTGTTAGGAAATTGAAGTTCTTACACAATCTTGAAGCTTGTGAGCTTCTAGAGAGGTTTTTTAGCACCTTGAATTTGTTCAGACAGTCCTACTTGGGCTGTGGTGGTCTCATCCACATGGTCATTTTTAATATTATAGGAGATCGAGCTAGAAAAGACTACTTCCCCGGTTTTCCCATTCCCAGAAGACTAGAGGGAGGAATAGGTCACTGCAGTTTGAGGAAAAGATATAAGTGAAAGGGTTAGCAGGAAGGATATTGTCATGTGGCTATGAAATCATACTTGTTATGGAGAAGGTGAACAGGGAATGATTATTCACAGTTCCTCACAGAAGAGCAAATCCAGAGATCTGAGAGAAATCATTGGGCAACAGGAATAAGGATACATCACTACATAAGAGACGTCATTGCAGGAAGATATTTTAAGGGCTGAAAGTGTAAATGGATCTCTAAAAGGAACCAGATAAACCTGTGGAGAGAGGGATAGGCCATTCGGTCAGTACGGAAACAGTGGCCTGAATGCCACCCCAGCTCATGATATCCTGAAACCCCAGACTACTAGAGACTCGGATGAGGTACATACATCCATACATCCATACATCCATACATATATATATATATATAAGAAAAATAGAAGAGATTCCTTAATGTTTCCTTATTCCTTACAGTTTTTGCTTATGCAGCCACTACTGAAGACATTTGGCTAGATGGGTCAGTGATCTTTTCTAGCATGGCAGTTTTTCTATTTTACCCCATCTCGTAACCATCTCCAGTGATTTGACAGTAGTGTGGATGCTGTCCAAGCAGATATATATTCAGTATGCATATGCTATGCCAGAGGGCTCTTTTAGGTGATAACTAACTCATCAGCTAGAGGCCACAGATAAAAGTGAAGTGGGGGGATTTGCCTTTAAGCAATTCTGACAAAAGTCTCTTTACACAACAGCTGACTGAATCACTGAATGTAATGCCAAGGGCAGCGACAGAAAAAAAAAGTCATGTAAATTAGCTGGCGAGAGAACAGGGCAAAGCTCTCTGGTGAAGGAGGGGATGGGAGAGGGGGGCAGGCAGCCACTTGCTGGAGCTTTGGCTTCAAGGACCAGATCTCCCCCATCAAGTGTTCAGAAAACAGATTTTGAAGTTGAGACTGAAGGGGAAACGTGGAGAGTCTCTCTCCCCAGTGTGCAGGCCTCTGGTGGATTGCAGTCAACCCCATATGTGTATCTGTTATCCCTAGCATTTGTTTCTCCCACATGCCCTCAAAGGGCTGCTTTCATTTTCCCACTGTCGTCCACTCCCAAGATCCAGTTTGGCCCGTACCGCTTTTATGGCCCTGTAGTGTGCAACACAAATTTCAGTTCTACTTCCTCTCTTGCCGCAAACAACAGTTTGGGTTTCTGGATGTAGTCATTAAGAAAAGTTATTTTTCAGTATTACTTGCAGTTTGAAATGGTAAATTAAAAACTAACTGGAAGTCTGGCAGTGCTTCTAATCTGCATCCCGTTTCCTAAGGTGCTTCATAAAATACCGTATGTTGTTATTCACTCTGGCCTGGATGTTCTTGGCTCTCTCCCACCTAATGATTCACAAGATGTCTGTGAGATTAATTTTTGTAAATGTGGTGTGTCCCCCCCTTCCCTCTACGTGCTCCCCTCCCTTTTCCTTTGCTTCTGAGTCTTTGCTGCAAGTGTTCATTAAATAAAAACCCTTAGTATGTGTAAGGGACAGAGGGCGGTCTTTCCGGCATGCCATCAGAAGATAGCTTAAGATACGGTGAAAATTTTCCCCCTGGTATCCGCATAGGGATTGGAGTACTTTGGGAAGCTTTTCGACAGCTCTTCCTCCTTTTCCCCTCCTCTTTCTCAGCTTTCTATGTGTGTCCTGTGCATCTCTGCTGAATAGAGGTTTGGTTTTTTGCTAGTAAAAGCTTAGCAGGAGAAAAGCTGGGTGGGGCAGGGTCTCCACAGCCTGTGCAAGGGCAGAGCCACTGATCCTGGCATGCTGGCTGCAGCAAGGAGACCAGGGGTGTTTGCGGGGCTCACATGCCAGAGTTTCTTCAAACAGCTCTGCTCAAAGGCATGAGCTGGGCTCGCTTCTGAGGGAAATTTCCTTTTTGGGGAAGTTGCTGCAAAGGAATTTCCTGTGTGGGCAGACAGAGCTTCCTGACTTGAAGGCTTCTTGGAAGGGAAACTGTTTCATAATGAAATGATAAATTAAAGACATACCAGCCTGGTTCGCTTCAAAACAGCTATTGAGAGAGCTCAGGCAGTGCACCATTATACTCCCGTGCAAAATGAAAATAAATTGCATCCTGACAGGATTCTCCATAGTGGAGCGTATCCTTCTCCCCAGCCTTCCTCCCTGTATGTCTTGCTTTCCTGCCCTCCCTCCCTGTTCCCCGTCCCCTGCTAATTTGCTGCCCTCTCATCTATCTCTAACCAACAGGCAAAATGGGAGGTGCTTTGCTAAAAGTACTCCATTTCCCACGGAGCAGGCACCTGTGGTTTGAGCCCTGCTATGCAGGCTGGCACAGTGAGGGACACTGATTTAAGGTGTAGCAGTGGTATGTGGCTGCCGTGAAGACAGAGTGCTGCGGCTCCTGGCACAGTTGTGACAAGGAGAAATGGGAGATATCAACAGACTTTAAGTCAGTGAATGCCTATAATAAGGAATGCCTTGGTGTGGTCATGAAAATAGTTGGGAGGAAGGGTTGCAGATACCTATTTCCTGTTAAATAAGAGGAAAAAGGGACCTTTGCTCCATCCCAGCCAAGACACAATGAAGGGAGGGCATCCCCAGAGACCTCAGGCTGTTACAGCCGAGTATTCAATAGGCACAACCCAGCTCATGTTATTTGTCTGCTCTGCACTATTCCAGTCTGTTCAAAAGTGAAGGCAAGCACTTGTGGGTCTCTGTGCCCTCAGAAGTGCCTGTAGCTGGAAGCTGAGGTACCTGGGTGAAGACTGTTGGTTAGACTGCTTGGATCGCTGAACACTTCATGCATGCAGATGGAGGATGGCACGAGTGTAGGGGGAACAAACATGCAAGAGTTTCACGTCACTTTGTCTCAGCTACGTCATGTGTTAACTCGATGGGTCATTCTACTCACAATACCCAGTTCCATGAAGTGATCCAACATGTGCTGCTGCAATTGTGACATCAGCACATGATGCTGCTGTTTAAATGGAAGTTATTATGGATCTGTCCTGAGAAGCTTGTACTGGGAACATGTAGCCTCAGCTACAGTGTACAGAGGAGGTCCTCAGAGAAAGACTTCTGCTGTAACGTACCAGGCTCACTTCATTAAGGTCCGTCAGTTGGGCCAGACTGGATTGAAAACTAAACAGTTTAGAGCAGAATGATTCTCACGAGGGCTTACATTACAAGGTGGTTTCTTTCCTTAACCAATGGAAGTTGTGTGGAAACACTCAAATGACAATGCTTAATATAGTTGTAAGTAGTACTAGTTTTAAGAAGACAGTTTCTGTAGTCAAGGTATAGATCAGCAGAGAATAGTATGGAAATACTTACTTTTAAATCTATATTGCAAGACACCTGGTAATTTTTTTACTTGCAGTGCTATAGCTTGTAGAGGTAGATTTGGAGTTGAGCGTGGTCTCTCAGAAATAGCTTCCATGCCACATACAACGCCTGTTCAGCTTGAAAGGACTTGCAGGCTAAATTGTTGACTTTTGCCTGATGCGGAGGGACATGCCTTGGATGGGGTCTCATGTGGGATGTTGGCACCCTTACTGTTCAGCCGGTTTCGTCTTGTTGTACTGTGAGGCACTCAGAAGCATACTAGGCAGTCTGACCACAAAGGATGGATAAACACGGCTCAAGATTTTAATGCTGTCACCATCTTCTGATAGCATTAAATTAATGATTAAAATCAACATACCACGTACCGTTTGCATGTTGCTGCTCTTTCTGCCTTTGCTAATGTTCAGCTAATCTTCTCCTAAAGAAACTGTATTTCATTTAGTTGTCTTTATTGGCTGCCCCTTTCTTATGCTAGATGAGCGCTTCTCTCTGTGTGTGTTTGGCGCAGCCTCAACCAGGGCAGGGACTTGCCATCCCTCCTTCCCAAACTGTGGACTCCCAGTATCTCATCTTTCCCCACAAAGAACACAGAACTCGTTTCTGTTGCCTTTTTTTTTATTTTGAGGAAAAACTAAGCAGAATTCCTTCTACTCAGAACTAAAATCTAGGTAACATCCTGCAATGGTGGCAGCTGTACCCACACCAGGAGGAAATCTGGGAGTTGGGAGTGCAATTGTTGAGCTGCACTTAGGAAAGAAGAGGGTTTTTGGAAACAGAAGTTTGCATTGTTAATCAGGTGCCACTCCAAACTTTCTATTCAGCTTAAAGATAGTGAGGTCCAGTAAAATGAGGGTGGAAGGACACTTAATTTGTGCTGTGTTTTTATTGCTTTAAATGCATACACTGTTTGTTCTTGGCATGATATCAAAAGAGTGCTGGAAGGAAATGAGGTAGAAAAAGGACATGAAAATCATAACCGCACGACTGATCTCTAAGGGTATTGTTCCTACTTCCATGTGAAAAGCCCAGAGTTTCCTAGTAGATGTTCTTGCTGGGGTTTGCAGAAGATGGAAATCTTATATTTCACTTCTGGCAATAGTGGGTCAATAGGGATTTCTCTAATCAGCTAAAAACCAGCAGTAATGTAGTTTAAATAAATTGTAGGCAATTATTCCTGTCATAGGAATAGCTCCTACAATGCAAGGTCTTTGAGGACAAAAGAAAGACTGGAGAGGTGATGTAGGATGCATCTTACCACCTTTACTCTTCTGGGTGATGTTCTAGGGCCTTATCTTGAGCTTTATCTTTCTGTGTAGCCTGTAATTCTGCTTGAAATGAGAAAGCTAGAAATGGCAACGGGTATTGTACGTGTCCCCACTCCAGAACAGTTTGTTTTTTATATGCTTGTCTGCCTTGGTGAAATTTCTGTGTCTTCCCTAGTGAAACATTGAAGTCTTGTGTGTAGGAGGCTGGCATTCAGCCTCTGTTTTCCTTTGATCACCCTAAGTTTCCATCTTCCGAATTACCCTGACTCTAACCACTGTAAATCTCTGCTTGTGGGGTGCTTGCACGGAATATTTGCAGACACTTCTGGCACTGCACACTCTGCTTTTCCTAAAGTGCTACATGTAGTATGTGCAGTGGTTTTGAAAGCTCAGCAGATGTGATATCAGAGAAGTTCGGGGACAAATATGTGAGCCAACAATCATTTAAAGGTAGCCATTCTTTGGATTCTTCTACTACTTTGACTTACAGGCTGTCAGAAGAGTAACTGGTATTTTTATCAAGCTGGATCTCGCCCTGATCATTTGAAATGCTTCCTTTTGCACCTCAGCGTAATTTACAATCACAGATCTATTGCAGTGAGAAATGTTAACAGGAAAGAAATGTAAACACTCTGAGCATGTTTGACTTCCTCTAAATATCTATATATTTGTGTTGAGGCAGTTACTCAATTAAGAATAAAATAAAGCTTTCCAGTCAAACCCAGGGGAGCCTAACTTTGAGGTAGGTTCACCCCTTGGGGGTCTGGAGGGCAGGGCAATTAAGTGTGCAGCAGTGCTGGCTGGTATGTTGCCCAAGCTGTCACTATGACAGCGTTTCAACATGGCATCAGAGACAGCTCTACACCAGCTGCGTTTGCTTCCCATGAGAAAGCAGACTGGCATGGAGAACCCTGAGGTTGAAAGTGAAAATTATGGGCACAAGTTTCCTCTCTTGCACAATCCCTCTTTAGAGGTTTTCAATTCCTATGTCTGATTGCATATGAAAATGCTTAACTCCTTAGCTCCTGAAAGATGTAATGGTTTTCTCCATGAAATCTGTCTCTCAGTATTTGAAATAATGTTACATGAAGGGAAACGGTGAAAAAGATGTACCTTACCTTACTAAAGCATGAGTAACAGTGAATCAGTTCACTGCTTTTTTAATAGTGAGTTAAAATTCAGTATAAGGCACAGATAAGATAGGTGAAGTCAGACTCTTCATAGTCTTTAGTAATTTCTGGTTTTTTTCAATGCTGCTCTTTTAATTTTTTTCCAGAGCAGGTGGCAACCAGCATATAACAAAGCAAGGCATCTTGACAGTAGGTTTACTTTTTCAATTATCTTTGAAAGCCTTCTTGGAAATAGTTCAGAAGATTCTCTGAAATCCATGAACTAGAATTCAAAAAGGAAATATTTGTCCTATTCATAGTATGTCTTCTTGGTTCGGCAACCTCAGCGTTGTAGCAGGATGGCAGGAGTTGTGGCAGGCTCACACTGAAGAGTGGTCTCAGAACTCAAATAGACTGAGACCTAGAATACTTGAAGCCAGAATCACCTGAATTTCCCTTGTCCCTTTTACACATGTCAGAAATTCAACTCTGCCTATAGACTAATGTGACCACAACTCTCTGGTTTAAATATCTTTGGAGATGGACAGTTAGCCTTTCTGAAGCAGGTGAAGAGAGGCAATTTCTGTCTTCTCACTGACACCAGTTGCTTATACCCACAAAAAAATGAGAGAGACGTGGAGTGATATTTTCCTTAGGGAAATTTCCTTTCTAAGGAAGTTAGTCATATAAAATAATTATTATTATTTTTAAATCCAGTATGAGTCGAGGGAGTGCCCTGATTACACATTTCCTGGAAAAGGCCATTGGTGACGTACCATTGACTAATGAAAACTTGCCAGTTAAAAGTAGCTCTTTTCAGTTAACTATTTGATAAAGCAAGAGTATTTTAAAAGCATAAGTCTTCAACATTTCCTTGTTCTTTTCTTTTTAACCCACCATCTGTGGACCTGTTTACATGATTAGCAGCTACAGATTTATGGCCTTGATTCGAAAATGATAAACTGTTCTGATATAACAAAGTAAGTAAAATCAAAGCCTGCTTATCATCATGTTGCAAGAAATGCAGATGTGCAGCTTAATACCACAACCTAAAATGCAGGAAGGGAGAAGCACAAAGGAGACACAGCAATCGGTCAGATTTCCCATAAAAATCAGGATGATTCTTTAGCTGCTGGTGAGCGGCAGCTCTCAGAGAGCTTTGGAAACCTTGCCTCGGGGTTAAAGATGGAGTTTAGTGCCTGTGTGATAAGTTCTGGGCAAGAAAGAGAAGAGTGGTAGAGTTGAACTTCTGTATTCCATAGCTACTAATTCAGGTTTTTCTAGCATGTTTTAAACCAGTATCCAGGAAATCTGGGAGTGGATGAGCCAGAACTTCTAAATACCATTTTAGCTATTATGTCTAAGACTCTGGGAATTGTGTTGCTTATGCTCAGAAGAGCATGACTTGTGACTGCAATTTGTTCAACTCAAAATGACCTCTAAGCCTTACTGGAAGTCAATTTAAAAAAAAATACACACCCCACACCCCCACACACTACTTCTACCAAAAGAGATTTTTCAGTTTTAAAATCACCATCGTGCAACATTTTGTTTTGAGTTTAACCCCAACAATATCAGCGTTGCAGAATTATGCAAACAAGGAAATTTCCATGGGCCGAATTGCACAATTTCAAGAAACAATCCAAGTTATTAAATAAACGTGCGCACCGATGCCTTAGCATTGAAGGGCTGTGCACTCCCTGTAGCTGTTGGAGCAGAGAGAATAAATATACCTTTCTTCTTCCCTGTTCATTGACTGAACACCCAAGTAGGTATGAATAGTACCTGGCTAAGGCTTGTGTGCAGTGCCAAACCATGGGGGTTGTTCGGAAGGCTGGTGCATGAGATTTACTAGTCAGTTGAAGAAGCAGCAATAAGGGGGAGATGGGAGCAATGCAGCTATAGGTGTTAAAGCTATGCAGTGAGAGTCTAAAGTGTTTCCTAGTCCATTACAGATTTTCCTTTGTACTTCCATAGGATTCTGTGTGATCTGTGATGGCAGCTAGCTCCAGGATATAATAAGAATTTCCAACTCCACCACAAAGTTTGCTGTGAAAGATGCATCACAGGCACCAACCCATCTGCATTTCAGCTTTTAGCAACGTAATCTTATATTCTCACCTAAAAACCTTAAGCTTGCCCACTAGGCTATATCCTAGGTATGCTCCCATAAATAAACTACTGGACTGTATTGTCTTACTGGTGTTTCCACTGTATAAATTTACATCAGGCCCTGTCATGCATGTTATGCCTGTAAGGGCAGAATACCTTTTTTGTCTCTCAGTACTATAGCTTTCATTATTACAAGGGTGCTCGGCTATGGCCAGGATGAGTCTTACAGACATTAAGATCATTAGGTGATTAAGGTAAGTAAAAACTCAGTACCAGCCTCTGACTTTGCATGAATTAAAACCCAAACCAGTAATGACCAAGAACAAATTGATCTGGGATACGTCAAGTGTGTGGCTGTTGGGGTGAGATTCTAGAAGAGCTGTCCAGCAGGATTAATGGCTTAAGCAGTCTAAACAATTGATGGAACTGGTACTATTTTAAATAGGATTATTATAGAGAGGATTCAATTTGGGGATACTCTCTGAAGCATGATCACCATAGAGGTCCCTTCTAAACCAATGTCACGTGGCTTTAAAGCTCTGTATGCTGCTCACACAAATCTGGAGTTCTTGATGAAGTTCTCCAAGACAAGATTTTGGTGAAGTTCTCCAGGTGCCAGAGATGGGTCCGAAACCTGAGATTTTTTGACTTACCTGTGGTTTTCACAGGCCCCAGAATCCTTTGTCCCATGCAGACTGTAGGTGTGTGTATTTGCAGAAGGGATTAGAGTTGAGATGAAGAAGATGAGAGAGAAGTGAGATGAGCAAAAGGATTACATGTGGAGGTAAAGAATTACAGAGTAGGTGTTTTCTGTGAAACCAAGAAAGGAGAGGAGGCAAGATACCTCCAGTCTGCTCTGTAAAAAAAAAGAAAAAGGGGATCCAGGCATAAGCTGCCTGCATTGGCACGGAAGAGTGGCATATTTGGCATCATGTGACTTGCAAATGTGTGCAAAACACATTATTCCTTGGTTTTCTGAAGGCTTAGTCAATGAATATGAATGAATCAATATACTCTTACATTTTATTGGGTGATAATCAACTGGTGAGACTCATCAGGAGAATGACGGATGTGGTTTCTTTATCTTACTGTCAGAGAGTATATGTGTCATTCTTCACTTACGTGAGTTTGCCCAAGGCTTGCATTATTGGTAAAAACTGTCCCATTTGCTGTATTTAATGATCTACAGGTCATCAAGCCTTCTGCAATCCTTTATTGGCTGTGACACTTTATTGCTTGATGCTACTTACTTTTCCTAAAAAAGGTCATTTGCAAGGATAAACACATTAATTCTTAGAAAATATTTTGAAATCCTCTGATGAAAGGTGCTCCTTTCCACTATCTCCCAAGTGTTAGCAATAATTCTGTCTGAAGAGGATGGTAGGATAGGTAATATGGGTCAAAAGCCATTGACAATTGGAAGTTTATTTAACAGGCCTGCCTTCAGTGTAACAGAGTTACCAGTGTTACAGAGTTAACCATTTGAGGAAGGCTGACTGGATGCAGGATTGTGCCTTTGCACTGAGGAGTGCTGAGAAAAGGAGGGCCCCAGAACATCTTATCTCACCACATCTGTTTCCATCCTAGGTGAATGGCAAGTCTGTAGTGTAAAACAGTAAGTCGGGACAGCACAGAAAGTGAACAAACGCTGGTTCAGGGAGGTCTTACCTCATTTGTAGTTATCAGGATTTGGAAGCTTAATTGACAGCTTAATTCTACACCATGGCCCATCCCCAAAATGGTCACAAGAGTTGATGTATGCTGACAAAGAGGATGGCTGCATTTTGGAAAGTGTTCTGGTGCAATTACTGTAAGTGAGACTAAGTGGCTTCTTGGTTTTTTTTTGCTTCTAGTGGTGAATGCGCACGCTGGGAACTTCAGAAAGAGTAGCTCTGACATTGTTTCCTGTGTGGGATTTTGTTGCAAATTTCTCTTCAAGCACCTAAAAACAAATGCAGATTTTGTATTTTCCACAGGATTTCTGTAGTATGAAAAGCAATATAATCTTAATTCATTTTAAGAGGCACTCATTTGACTGTGTTTGACATAGAAGTGGTTTCAGTCTCGCTGATGTCATCTCAGAAGGACAACAGTTGAACATATCTGAAGCAATGCAGAATTTGTGTAAAATCATAGAATCATAGAATGATTTGTGTTGGAAGGGATCTCAAAGATCATCTAGTTCCAACCCTCCTGCCATGGCAGGGACATCTCTCACTAGATCAGGCTGCTCAATGCTCCATCCAGCCTGGCCTTGAACACTTTCAGGGATGGAGCATCCACAACATCCTTGGACAACCTGTTCCAGTGCCTCACCACCACAGGGTAAAGAACTTCTTCCTTATATCTAGTCTAAACCTATGTCTTCCAGCTTTCACCCATTACCCCTCGTCCTGTCACTACAAGCCCTTGTAAAAAGTCCCTCCCCAGCCTTCCTGTGGACCTCCTTCAGGTACTGGAAGAGAAGGGGAAGGAGAATTAAGCTTGAGTGTTTGAGACCAGTACCAGTATTTATCTTTTGTCTTATTTTAAGGGCCTCGACATGTATTACGCTTAATTACTTCCCTTTTGTTACCTCATGTTACTAGTTGTTTACTGACCTGGGTGCAGTGCCAAAGATGTATCTTCAACTTTAAAAGACTGACTGAGTTAGGAAAGACATAAAGTTGTTGCTAGTTGAGGGCTGTCTGGTCGTTTTAAGTGAAACTCAACAGAATCAGTCCAATAACGCAGAAGAATTTCCAGTTTAAGGAAGCTGTTGTAAGTAGAGGCCATAAGCTCTTCATAGTCCAGGTATGTTCAAGAGCTTTAGAAAACAATGAAACAGGGTTCCTGGGGACAGTTCAGAGCCAATAGTTCCAGTGTGATCTTTTCCATGAGGCTCTCTGGTGTTCGTAAGGTTACTGGAAATTAGGAAGCTCAGTCTTAGTTCTCTGACTCTAAACCTCTCCTGCAGCCAAAGGCAGGGACACTGAACCACTTTAGCTGTGTGAGCTCTGATTTCAAGACCTGAAGTTGCTTCTTTAACAGATTTTTCTCACTCATTGCTTTCTCCTCTCTCTTCCCATACTCCCAAACACACCAGAATTCAAATGTGTTTTGAAGATGGGAGTTTTTATGGCTTACTCCTCCTATCTTTGGGGGTTTGGGGTTTTTTTTAAACTTTGCTATTTTGTCCTTAAATGTACTGAAGGTATTTAAAAGGCATGTAGATGAGGTGCTTAGGGACGTGGTTTAGTGGTGGACCTGGCAGTGCTATGTTAACGGTTGGACTCAAGGATCTAAAAGGGCTTTTCCAACCTAATGTTTCTATGGTTTTTATTGGTGTAGGCTTTGTTCCCTCAGCTCCGCACGAACTCCACTTCTCCAAAACCCACAAGATGGCCTAGCAGATGGAGTATAAAAAATGTGTAACATACATCACAAGCCCACTAAACATCAATTTTTATTCCAGTCATGGATCAGTCTAGGGGGAGAAATGGCAGGGGGGAGGGCAGTGAGAAAGGAGAACAGGATGGCTCAGGGAAACACTGATAGATTTGATTTGAGTCCAAATCATGCTAGCAGTGATCGTAAATAAACACTTGGTGGTGATTCAGTGGCTTCTTTTAAGTGAACGGGTGGTCTCTGTCCTGTCCTCAGCGAAGAATTGTCCGTGTGCATCCATCCCACATCGTTAAACCAACTATAGGCATAGCCGTGACCTCAGGGCTAATCTACCAGGCCCTGGGGGAATCGGAGAGTGAAACAGTTTCTCACAGCTCAGGGTGGCCTCTCCATGTCCAGGTTAGCCCATGGCTGAGGCAAGGTTATGTAAACTAGTTCTGTAGTCTACATGGTAGAAACCTTGTCAATCACACTACTCTCCAGAGCTGGTGCTTCACTGTTTCCCACAGCACTGACTTCCCTACTGATACAGAAGTGTCATAGAAAGTGATAGAGAAAACTTCATTGAATGATGCAGCATCAGAAGCGAGAGGGAAGAGGGAAGCCAAGAACAACCCAATTGTCAGCTGTATAAGTTAAAAAATTAGAAATCTCAGCGTTTTGTCAGTCACTCCTCCCCCCTCCCAGCATTTCCTTCACGGTTAGGACTTTAATCATCGGTAAAACAATAATAACAAAACATGTACGAGGAGTCCAACCATCAACTATCATAATTCTCTTCAACACAGCAAGATGCTCTTCAACAAATAACCATTAAGAGATTAAGCCTCTTCTGTGAATAAATTGTTTGGTATGCTGAAGGCAATTTGTTTGACATTATTTTTGCAGGATTAAGGAGTCGAAGACCTTGACAACATGCTAATTGTCTATACCTGGCATAGAAGCAATATTAAAGCCTTGGTAATACTCCATGGCATTGACAAAAGTAACATTCACGTTAGTTTGCTAATGTTTGGCTGCTAATAAAAGCAAGAGAGTATATATTACGGTGATGCTTTTCATCCCAAGATCCCTAAATGCCATTTTTACTAAGGCTCTTCCAAAACCCGTACAGTGTCCCTGAGGGAGACAGTTAGTGTTATTAGCATTGTGCATTTCAGAGAAGGGGAAAACCGATGCTGCAGTTTCCCCAAATACTGTAAACCAATATAACATAGTGGCACTGCTTAAAAATGCCAGTGCTGCCCTCCTGTTGCTCTGGCTGTTCTTCCCACCTGCATGTTGGCTTCTGGCAAAATTTCTTTTTCTGCTGTACAGGTATTCAGACTGAGAAATTCTTCTGGGATAAAGCTAATGTTGGGAGAAAATAGGGCTTTTTTTTATTTTACCTGGGTCATTTCCTTGATCAGACTGCTTGTACATCTACTTGGAACACTAACAAGGTTTCAAGGGAGCTGTATGAAAACTGGAACATGAGGTGGGAGTAGGTAGAACTGATTTATTGTGACAGTGCCACTTTAAACCAACCTAAAGTGCTCATAAACCTGTGGCCTGCAGTACAGTTAAATAGCCTGTTTAAGGGCTTCCTCACACCACTCATGGTCTTCCCCAAGTCAGCTTCAGTCTAGTGAGCTAACATGCCACCGAGTCCCAGTCAAACTGAGTTTCTTGCTGCTGCATCTGAATTGTAGCCAGCACAACTAGCCCATGCCAGCTGAAACAGTGAGTGCAGAGCAAAGATGTCATCAACAGTGCAAGATGCAGAATTCAGTAATCCTCATCTGTGTTCTCCAAACCAGTGAAAAACATACTCCCCACAGCCTGATAATGGTAGTTAATTTGTTATGATGTTTTTGCCTTCTTTTTAAAACAGCTGATTTATAAATGTGAAGCCTTTACTCCTAAAAAATGAGAGCAGCCAGGGAAAAAAAGGGACAAGGAAGCAATTTTTCCTGAGGGTTATTTCCTGGCAGGCCATGATTTTCAGCTTTAGAAGGATACATGGAACAGAGAGAAGTCCTGTAAACATGTTCACATTTGCCAAAGCTCCTTGAGCTCTTTTGCCTTAGCCTAAATCTCACAGGACACGCTGACTGTGCTTCATTGTCCTCTCAAAGGAGCTGGGTGTTAAATTGTAAATTTCATACATACACAGAGAAAAAAAGATCATCCCAAGGAAAGTTAGAATAAGCATGGCTGGAAAAGGCCCTTCAGGAAGATGTCTCAATCTCCTGCTGCAGTGCGATTGTCTCTGTGACTAAATAGGTATCAATAAAGTACACAGCTCAGAAAAACAGGACAACTTGACTTTCTTATAAGCGTGATGAGGGATCAAAAGAAGTCAAGTGGCAATAAACTCCATGTGAGAAATTTGCTTTACTGGGTATCTGTCCAGCATCTTTTATATATATAT
>NW_009720619.1:0-4010 GCF_000703405.1 Apaloderma vittatum
TCCCAAGGCAGGAGCAGAGGAAAACAGACAGGGGAGGGGGAAATCCCTGCAGGGACGGGATGCTCGAGGGGTGGGAGGATGGAGAAGATGCCCCGCATGGGCTAGGAGGACAACCGCTGCCCCACGCCGGCACCTGGAACGCGCTGGGGAGAGGCAAAATTAGGGGGAGGTGTCAACCAGGGGAGACAGGATCCCCCCCCTTGTGCTTCCCCAGCGGGATCAGGAACTGTCTGAACTGGGAAGAACAACAACATCAGTCCCTCAGGGGTCTCCCCTGCGTCCAGCTCAGAGAGATGTTCCCCCTCCGCCTCCGTCCCTCTCTCCCCGTGACGTCTTCTCTCCCATCCCATCTGCCTTCTCTCCCATCCCATCTGTCTTCTGTCCCATCCCATCTCCCTCGTTAGCGCAACACGTTGACGAGCTGCACCCCCCTCCCCGGCACAAAGGCCTTTCCTCCTGCCCTTCTAGACGAAGCAATGGAGGACGTTCCTGCTCCCCGCTCCGCGGACCCACGCGTGGTCCAGCGCGACTGGAAAGCATTCGTCATCCCTCCACTCCCTTCCTCCTCCTCCTCCTCCGGCTGCTCCTTGCCTCCCTTTTGTTTTCCTGGTACTTTTAGCCCTGGTCAAAAGCTCACTCGGACCTTTCACGGGGCAGAACGAAGAAAGGGCTTGAAGTGCCAAAAGCTTTCTAAGCGATGCGCCGATCTGCCTCCCTTCCTCCCCTCCAACCCCAAATCTTCATGTCCCCCCCAGTTTTTTCTCCCTACCGTCCCCCCGTGCCCCTGGCTCACCCAACGATCCAGCTGTTCCCAACAAAAAGCGACCTCTGGGGTGCACGGCATTAAAATCCCGGCGTGCTCCTCCCCGGGAAGCAGAAGGATGAGTTGGGGGAGTTTTAAGCACCCGGGTTGGATTTCTTTTTTCTTTTTTTTTTTCCCTTTTTGGCTGCCAATACGCACCTCGCTCTTCTCGGGGCTCTGCGGGGAGCGAGGAGGGCAGAGCTGACGCCTTCCTGCTGCCGTTACCACGCAACCTCTGCTGTCGTACACATGGTGCCTGCTAGAGGGAGGAAAAAAGCAGTTTTTGGGGTTGTGCCGGCTGTTTTTCCCTCCCAGGGCAGCTCTTCAGGGCCACGCAGTCATACCCGGCTTAGCGGTGACGCAAACGTCCCACAAAACCCGGGGCTGACGGAGGCGGCTTTAACGTCTTGCCCCAGTCACGTAGCTGCTCGCCCGGAGCAAGGGAGTAGTCGCTATGGAAGGATCCATCCAAAAATGAGCACTAGAGGTTCCCCTCCCACACTTGCCTTGGCTGTCCTTCTTCGGGAAGAGGTGGGAACCAACCACCAGAAGAACTCCAAGGGCTGGGAGTCTCCAAAGGACAAAGTCTGAGCATTTGGTAGAGGTTTCAGGGTGGTTTATGCCTGCGGGTCCTTTGTTACACACTGCTCTGTGCCGGTGAAAAACTTGATTTAGGAGCCACGTGGTTGTGCCAAGACATTATTGGCTTTTATCCGCCCGTCGTCCCTTTGGCTGCCCTTGCAGTGGGGATGACAAATGACATCTTGGGAAAAATCTATCACCCTTTCCCCCCAACAAGCAGGGCCAGTCTGTCCTGGTCACCGTGATGCTCACGAATCTCGAGGAAACTGGGCAAAATGAGGCTGAGAAAGCCACCAGCAAATACCAGCCAGGAATACACGTGTTTGTATTTCCGAAGAAGTGGTGGAAGGTACATCCATTTGTATGTCTTGTGTCCTGGGGCCTGGAGAAGTGAAGATGTGTCGCTGTGTTTAAGATGATTTCATTTTAAAACTGAATTTATGTGCGTTAATAGCAGAGCAAACTTAGAAAAGGGCACTTAAATGGAGCTCATTAGTGTAAGTGGAAAGCTTTGCCTTTTCCCCCTCTGGCAGTCCTCTCTTCTTTCGTGATGCCTCCCTGCATGTATTTAACTGCAATTAAAGACAACAAAATTTTCAGGGTAGTGACAGACCTTTTGCTAATTTGACCTTCCAGCAAATTCATTACAGAAATTCAGCCCTGGCTGATCAAAACAAGGAGCTGTAAGCATGTGCCCGGCTCCGTTTGTTGCACCAAGAGCCTTGTTTTAACTCCTGCTCAACCACTTGCTGGAAGCCATTCACCCCTTGAACCTGCGTGTGACTTGAATTAGTTCAAGTAGGGGAAGAAAATGCAAAAAGGGAGTTATCCCTGAAGAGCCTGCGAGCTTGATAAAGCACACATCTGCAGAGCCAGGGCGGCGGCTTAGCTGATGCAAGGGGAGCAAAAAAAACCCACAAAGGCAAATAAAGAGATGCTGGTAGCAGTTGGACTTGACGATCTTAGAATTCTTTTCCATTTTTTTTCTATGATTCTACGACTCCAGCACGGGGCTGGGAGCTGTGAGGTCGCCGTAACATGCACATATGGATGCTCTGTGCTGTCTGTAGCTCCTTATAGATTCCCACAAGAAAGTCATTAGGGAAGAATTTGGAGCTGCTCTGATGGGCTCAGCTTGTTCTTGTAAAAGCAAAGCTGGTCTCTTTGTTGCACTCTGGGTTTATTATTTTTCTTGTGGAGGGGAGTGGTGAGCATCATTCTAAGTGCCGTAAGCGTATGCATGATATTTTATCCTACGGTCTTTCTGCATAAAAATGAGGCCCCAAGAAAATGAGGCTTTCCTAACCTGTTCATCAACCACGGCTCTGCATCGATCTGCAGAAAAAAGTAACAGGCAGGGGAATTTTTAACCCAGCTCCTGCATCTTCTGCCTCAGTCCACCTGCCAGTCTGCAGAGGGCGATCCAGCACCAGTTTGACCAGGCTTTTCTGGTCCTCCCGTAGTTGTCCCTCGTTCCGAGGTCACCCGTGGTCACCAAGACGTTGCAGAGGTTGAGATGAGGCCAAGGCTGGAGGGGAGAATGAGAGGACCAGACTGGAGACACAAATGTACTTCACAATACAGTCTCTTCATACCGGCTGTGTACCAGCTAAGGAAATAGGAGACCTCGATGGATCGGCTGTTGAAGCTTTGGGGACGGTCGTAGCGACAGCTGGTTACTTCCTGAGTTTGCCTGGGACTCAGAAGCCTGAGTGTAAATCAGCTTTAGAAGGCGAGAATGAAATCTTCAAGCTAAAAAAAGCCCGACAACCAGCTACTCATCTGTTTTCCAGACTTCGATTTGCATGTTACTGCTGTTTTGTTTTTTTCTGGAAAGAACTGATAGATGTCTGCTGCTGGTAGAGACATCTCTCCTTAGGCTCTATGAGAGTATCCAGGAGAATTCAGGGGTGTTTGTGCCAAACAATCCCTTTGAAAAGCCACTGCATCCTCTCTTTGATCCAGCTCTTCTTTGGGGTATTGGGAGTTAATTGGGATCTGGCAAACACGCTGGGAGGTTTGCTGGGATTTAAGAGTGAGGGATCCGAGCAAGATCTCTTTCTCAATGCACCATTACTCCCCCCGGGCTTGGGCATAAGCTCTGGGAGGGGTGTTTTTTTAAAACCCTTTTCCTTTAAAGCATTTGGTTATTCCCTGTGACTTGTGGCAGTAGAATGTGATGAATTTGAGTATTGGCTTGAGTTGTGCACCTGGGTAAGTTCACGGCGCAAGATCTTGACAGCTTTTTGACTAAATGGCACATACATCAATGCCTTCTCGAAGTATTTTGATCCCTTCTCAAATTTACAGGCAAAAAGGGTATTTCAGCTCTCTTGGAGGCTCCCATGAGGGAGGATCTCTAGGGGTCTCCTGCTCCTGGGTGGGACGAACAGGTGAGGGTGGGCGCTGGAGCTGCCATGGGGAGCACCGGAGGGGCTGGGTGCTGCTCCCTCTTGCTGCCCTTGTCCCATATTATCTGTATGTGTACGGGTATCATACCCCATATGATTGTCCCCCTGTATTTGCCACTGGTGAGGCTCCATCTTGAATCCTGGGTTCAGTTTTGGGCCCCTCCATGACAGGAAAGACAGAAAGGGGCAATGAAGCTGGGGAAGGGTCTGGAGAA
>NW_009720620.1:0-2917 GCF_000703405.1 Apaloderma vittatum
TGGTGCCGCGCTGGCACGGCGCAGCGGGCGGGGTTTCAAAAACAAACTTGTTATACATCAGATTAAATCTGTGACAAGAATTTAGGAAGAAAAATGGGAAAATATTTTGTAAAGCACCCTTGATGTTGTTTTTGCTATTTGTATGGAACCAAACCTCCCTCAGATGTTTCATAGGGAAGGTCTGAGGGTTCCCATCCTCTCAAGGGAGTAGCAGGTAGGCGAGCGGGTGTTATCTGCGTTCCAGCTGTAAGTAAAACTAAAAGCCTGCTGAAGCATTACAGTAGAAAAAAAGACTGATTTTATTTGTCACTTAAAAGAACAACGATCATATTGAAATATTTGACATTTTTTAAATGGCTAACCAACAACGATTACGTTAAATAGATCACTTGTGCGCGGAAAATGAGCATAAACAATTAAAATATTTTTTTCCCATGTCGAAGTTACAGGACTACAGTTAAGGACACAGTTACACATATTACGAGGCCCTGCTGAAGTTCAGATGCCTTGATGGCAGGAATAAAAATGGACAAATACAAGGACCTTCTCCACTTGGGAACTTGCTCGCAGTTGGTACGCAGCAGTCCCACGCGTCGTGCCTGGGAGGCCGTGGGCAGTGCGGGAACAGTTGCTGGTGAGCTGTCACGCAGCAGCTACTGAAACAGCAGATGAGTCAACAGTTGCTGTTCCTGCAGAGTCATCCAGGGAAAAGGGAAGGGAAGGGAAGGGAAGGGAAGGGAAGGGAAGGGAAGGGAAGGGAAGGGAAGAGGAGAGGGAAGGGGGGGGGGGAAAGGAGGGACTGTAACCAATTCAGTCTGGTGAGGGAAGGGAAAAGGGAAGGGAAGGAAAGGGAAGGGAAAAGGGAAGGGAAAAGGGAAGGGAAAAGGGAAGGGCATTCTGAAGCGGCTGTGGCTGATGCTACTTTCCTACCATGGCTCAATACCAAGAGGCAACATGAATAGGAAGAGCTGTAATTGCTGCTGCCTGAGGCTGTACATGGAATCTGGCTGCGGCCACCACGCTAAGCCCCCGATCTGACTGCTCTGTCTGGAGGAACGCCGTGAAGGTGACATGCCCCTGTGCCATCGATGAGCAGGTACAGGTGGAGGGGAAGTGACCATTGCTGAGTGATTTAAGAAAACCACCTCCTGAATGTTGCCAGGCCTCCCCTGGGCAACCTACACCCAGCAGTTGCTCCAAATTCTTTTTTTCTTGCAGTTTAGTCCAGAAAGACCAATGATCAGACCCCTCAGGGTGCTGATGTGCTCCTTGGTTTTACAGCAGCTCACCATCGCGACGGCAGGAACGGAGCCCTGGGAGGGCTCGCTGGGGCTGCTGTGCTGCTCTGGAACAGAGTGTGAATGGGTGATACCGAAAAGGTTTTGTCACATTCAGAGCAGATGCTGTGGCCAAAATAATGTCAGTCAGGGCTCTGGGGCGGCCCACAGGGAGTTGTTCTTCCTCCTGTTTTTCCATGAACATCCTAATGCTGTTCCCAGGCTGTTTGCAGTTGCTGTGGGCTCTACCAGGAGAAGCTACAAGTGGGCTGCTGTCCTCAGAAGCCTGTTGGTGCCTGTCCTCAGAGTAGGAATCTGCGGATGGGTTTGTGTGTGCTCGTTTACTTAAAGATCTTTGAACGAACAAAGCTGAACGTTCCTGGTTTTGTAATGGCTTTGCAGCTCTGGCTTAATTAATGTTTGCAGTTCGTGGAGACGCTCCCAGGACTGCGAGAAATCGTCTGGTCCTTCCCCACAGCCACCGACGGGTGGGACACTTGGGTACCCTGGATGCACCATCAGCTCAATCGTCACTGTCCTGCTCTGTGGCGTCGGGGGCGCGGGCAGCTTGGAGGTGAACTCCACGATGGCCGTGTTGATGGCGCCCCAGATGTTACTGACAGACATGTTCTTGCCCATGGTGCTCAAACCGATGTAAATGTCTGGCCACCTGCAGCCAGAGGAGGGAACGCTGATGTTACTGCTAACGAGGTAGTTGGCAAAGAGTGTGTTCTGTCCAGTGGATTAGGAATCACACTGATTCTAAAACTTAAGATAGAAACTTTCAACTATAAACAAAAGTAAAACCAGAACTACAAGCCAGTAATGCTTTTTCTTTCCTTATTGCAACCAGGATACTGTTTAAAGCAGCAGTTCTTCGATCTTGCAGAAAGTCCCAGCAAAGCCCTGGAACTGGTGCTGCTGTTATTACTGTATTCACATGGACTGTGTCACAGCACAAGGGTCGTTCAGCATCAGTGAGCTCACGGTGCGCTTTGTTAGCTCGAAAGGGAAGAGCAGAGCTAAACTGAGAAGTGCCATGCTGTCAGAATCACCTGCTATTGCTAGGCCAATTAAGACGAATAATAACCCTTGGCTAACTGGAAACAAAAAAAAAAAAATTACTGAAATAAAGTGGAAAGCACCCTGCTAACAAAGCACTCTGCTAGACTGTATCAGAGAGCCATAACAAAGACAAAACACTGGACAAAACCACACAGGTAAGAGGACACCAGCTGGAGGCTGTTCGTTAGCGAGCTTCAACACAAACCTGGCTGCAAACCTCAGTTCTTCCAGGGTGGCGCGAACCTCTGGGAAGGGTGTGCAAGTGTGCGCAGGGGCAGGACGGGAAAGTTTTCGGACGAAACTAAGGCTGGAGTCTTTACCTGCATGATCAAGGCAGAGCCCAGCTGAGCACTCAGCTCTGCTTGAGGAGGGTTTGCAGGACTTAGGGGAAAAAAAGCTTTTAACTGTGACTACATTTGCCAGCGCCTCGTTTCTGCGCATTAAGCACAGTCCTGTGCTCTCCAGCCCCGCGACCCGACCTCCGGGGGCGCAGCGCGGTTCGTCTGCTCGGATGCTGAAACCGAGTCCCAGAGCCGAGTTCCCTGGGGCTTCAGCTGACCGAGCTCCACCCCGGG
>NW_009720621.1:0-1389 GCF_000703405.1 Apaloderma vittatum
ATGTGGGGAGCTTTGCCCAGTCTGGCCACGCCCCCTCCTATCCTGCAATTTTTGGGGAGGAATTAGCTGAGCAGCTGCCGGTTTGGGAGGGTTACTGGTTTTATTATTTTGCACTAGTCGTCTCCTGCTCTGGGCTGAGGTGCCGGGAGGGGCACGACAAGGAAGACCAGACTGCTGCCATCACGCAGTCGATCCAGCTTCCCCAGCCCCCTGATGCTGTGGAAGATGGGATGTGCGTGCTGCCCTCAGTGCTGTTTTCTTCCACCCCCGGCAGGCTCAGTGGTGCATCTTGTTGAATAAAGTTGGATGAACAAAGGTGAAATCTTGGTGTGACTTGTGCTTCCTGCAGCCCCCAGCGCTCTCGGGGAGGGTGGGCAAGGGTTCAAGGCTGGGGAGAGGGAAGCTGCTAGCCTGTGGGTGATGGGGCTGGGGTGGAGGGGAGCATGGGCACCCAGTTGTGCTGCTGATGCCACTCACCCACTAAAAGCACACCCTTTCCTGCTGCAGTGTCCCATCCCTGTGAGCCCAGGGGCTGTCACGGGGCCATATCGCGGTGCAGGCTCTGGGTGGCCCAAAGCAGAGCTCAGCCCCCTTCCCTGTGTCCCGGTTCTGCCACAGATAAACCCAGTGGAGGCCGTGGAGCCGCTCGTGGCTGCATAATAGGTGGAAATGAGCCACAGATAAAGGCACACAATGCGACTGGGTCTGTTGTTTAGTTTCTCCGGCCAAGCCAGCCCAGGGCAGAGCCTGCTCTCGGCTGAGGGCCTCTTCAGCGAGGGTGGGACAGGCTAAAAATACCCTGGAGAAAATGAAATATGGGTGATATGGGGCGATATCGCTGCCATCAGCTACTGGAGGAAGCGAAGAGGGAGGCACCGGCTGCGCTGCCCTTGGTGCAGAGCCCGGGCTGGCAGCCGAGCTCGCCCTTGGCTCTCCTCCCTGCTGGGGATGGGGAGATGCAATCCCCTAGGGTGGGGGTCTGGGGTGCACACACTTAGCTCAGCCCTCCCCTGTGCCCTCCATGAGGGTGCTGGGGCAGATTCTTCTCCAGAGGGACCCCATCCTGCTCCCACCACCCCTGCAGGGACCCTGCTCTACTCCCGCTGTTGCCCTGTGGGACCCCCCTGGACCCCAACAGTGCAATAAGGAGCCACAGCCTGGTGCTCCCCAGGCATCAGCAGAGGGGCACAGCCCCACAGTGCTGCAGCTTTCTGGGGAGAACAGCCCAGCACGCTCAGCCAGGAGGAAATACCCGTGTGAAAGGTAACGGTGCAGCCACGCCGCGCTGTTTACCCGCCGGCAGCGTCCCCCTCCCTCACCTCCCCTCTCTTGGGCTGATATTTTTGTTGGCATCGGGGAAGCATCACACTTTTCCGAAACGGCCCGGCA
>NW_009720622.1:0-309 GCF_000703405.1 Apaloderma vittatum
TTATAATTAGCCGAAATCTAGGTAGTGGTGCTTGAATCCCCTGTACTGTAAAGCTGGTCTTTTCAATTCAGGCTCTTCTCCCGAGAGGCTGAGAGGGGGGCACCACGGAGAACCGTCTGCCGGCCCTGGTGGCCTGCGGCGAGCGAGCAGATGTCCCCGTTTTGGAAAGCCGTCAGCCCGCTCTCATTAGCAACCCTCGCCACGTCTTCCTTCCCCCGCGACAGGTTTTTCCTCCTCGGTAGGTGAAAGCACAAACACTGGCGTCGTGTCTCGGGGCATCGGCAGGTCGCCGACTGGTTTGGTTTTGGG
>NW_009720622.1:340-3068 GCF_000703405.1 Apaloderma vittatum
CTAAGGGAGCTGGGCTTTGGCGTGCCCTTTCGGTTAATCCCAGCAGGAGCTGGGCTCCTGGGGAACGCTCTGGAGTTGGCGAGGTGTCCCCTGGGAAAGCTTGGATGGCCTCGGCGGGAGGGTGGCCTGGGACAGAGGAGCTGGACGCCGCTGTTTCTCAGCAGAATCAGCCCAGAATAGTGCCTTAACAATTCGAAGAAAACCCCTGATCAATGGGTGAGGTCCAGGTTGGGTCCCGTTGCAAAGTTCAGAGCTAAAGCAAGACCACGTGCTGTCTGATGACCACGTCCCAACCTCCAGTGTGTTGCTTGCGTCACTGTCCCAAGCTTCTCCTCTCCCCATGGGGTTGACAGCCGTTGCCGTGCCCTGGCTTGGGAGGACCAGAGGGGACCAGTGAGGGCTGTGGTGGCTTTGGTGATGCCCCACGGCGTTGGTTAGCGCTTCTCTGGCCACGCTGTGTTTGTCGAAGTTGAACTGATCTTTAGTTTCACTTACTCAGGCTGGCTTCGTGCTGGTGGAGGAGGAGTAGAGGAAGGCTTTGCTGTTTGTTTTTGTTGTGGTCTTTCGCTGCTGTGCCCCAGGGTGTCATGCGTTGGTCTGACCGTGGCTGCGTGGTCTCTCTGCTTGGAAAAGCGTCCTCTTTGGGGTCAGGGAGAGGTGGGAGCGCTGTAGGGGCTGCAGAGCACCCACCACGGGCAGAGAGGTGCCGTCCGAGAGGTCGGGTGCGTTGCAGCTGATGCCTTGCTCCCAAGGCCAGAGCTGTGTGAGCATGGTCAGGTCGTGGAGGAGGTGGTGAGCAGGGCTGTTGGTAGGCAGGAAAGAATCGTAGGATCTTTTTGGTTGGAAAAGACCTTTAAGATCATCAAGTCCAACTGTTAACCTAGCGGTATCAAGTCCACAATTAAACCATGTCCCTGAGCACCTCGTCTACACGTCTTTCGAGTACCTTTAGGGATGGTGACCCCAGCATTTCCCTGGGCAGCCTGTTCCGACGCTTGACAACACTTTCAGGGTGAGAGGGCACTGGGCAGGCAGCATGAGCCCTTTCTGGTTTGCACCTTGTTCTGGGTGGTAGCAGGGTGCTGGGGACAGCGAGCCACGTCTGGCTCTGCAAGAAGTCTTCTGGCTTTGTCTCCAGGACCAAATCAGCCAAGCCCTTGGGCAATGTTGAGGCTGTCCCTGCAGAGATGGGAGAATTCAGCCACATGCTCAGGGGCTTTGCTGACCAGGGACATGCAGGAGCAATAGCCTGATAGAGACAGGACAGGGGAACGACTGCGGTTCTCCTGGGTGCTCTCTGAGGTGACGGGTTAGGTGACTGGTGTCCCCTCCTGTGCCTCGTGTCTCTGGAAAGCTGGCTGCTCTTGTGGATGTTAGCATGTTAGAGCAACAAATTGCTTTTCTTCCTCCTGTTGGCTGGGATCCTGCGGACCCCCAGCACCACAGTCGGTACTGGTCTGCTCAGCCTCTGCTTTGAGGAAGAGGAGGGTGCCGTGGCAGAGCTGCCTTGCCGTGTTGACCCTCTGAGATGGGTACCAAAGGCTTCTCTGCTCTCCTTCCTCCACGACCTTGGGGCTTTATTGCGATGGTGCAAAGCCCTCTCAGACACACACTCATGAGGGATGTGGGCACTCAACTCTCGGGGCCGTTGGCTTTCTGAAGGGACCACGACCCAGACTGAAAGACAATTGCTTTAAAAAAGTGTTTGATGATGCCCTTGGAGGTGTTGGAAGGCCTCAGTGTAGTGGTCCATGCTGTCTTCTCCTCCACTGTCTCTCAGAACCCATCCCCTTGGGCACCCTTGTGCTTCTTTCCACTTGCATTCAGTCTTGAGCTGGAATGGGAGCACTGCACCTTGCCTTTACGGTCTTCTGCGATGGAGCCCATCAGCCTGCCTGGCTGGCAGACTTCTCCCCGCCAAGTAAAAACCAACATGTGCTCCCTTGTATCGCTCACCTAGAGGTGGCTTCCCCTGTCCCTGTGTCCTTTCGTCCTCTCCCAGAGAGCACTTGTCCCATTTGGATGTCACTGTGAGATGACAGCACCTTGCTGAGGCTAAAAGCCCGGCAGAAAGCCCAGTGACTGATCCCAGCCGCTTCCCATCCCCTTCGAGAGCCTGCTCGTAGAGCCACTTGGAGACGATGTCGAGATGTGACCATGCACACAGCACTTTGGAGAACCAGATCCCTGCTGCTCCCTCCCCTCTCCAAGGCCTGGGCGGTTTCCCAGGAGTCCCACATGGCTTCCGAGCCCTTTTGTCTGCACCCTCACTCAGCCCCAACGTGTCTCTTCACGTCTGGTTTTCGTTAACGTACTGAGAGCTCAAAACGAGTCGCTCCCGCCCGTCTGTCCCCGCTGGGTCAGACAGGGGCGGGAGGTAGGGGAATGGGGTCCGTTGTTTTCAAGCTTTTTATGTTTTACTTTATTATTTTTTAAAATTTTTTTTTAAACTCTTGCACCTTAATCTCTCACATCCCTTCTTCGACAGACCGCGAGGGTGGATTTCCATTGCGCGGTTCCACGAGTGTGGACAACTCCGCCCCACACACCCAACCCCAGACCTGTCCGGGTTCGAATTTTGGGGTTTGCATCTCCCCGCTCCCCACACCTGCTTCATTTGAACTCTGGGGAGGGAGGGAGGGTCATTTTTTGGTTTAGGTATCCCAGGAGCCTGGTAGCACAGACCGGTTAGCCTCATCGTGCCCGTGAGGCGCAGCTGGCCCTTCGG
>NW_009720622.1:3124-3639 GCF_000703405.1 Apaloderma vittatum
GATGGGTGGGAACGGCTGTGACAGTGCAATAGAGACGAGCATCCGCTGCTAGACAACTCCACTGATGAAACTGTTGGTTTGCCCGAAGTCGAGAGGGAAGGACGGGCGGAGAGATGCCCTTCGTTTACACGGACGGAGGGAGCTTCCCCACGCGCAGCCCTGCCCGGTGGGAGTTGGGTCGAACTTGCAAAGGAAAAAAATTAATAAGGAAAAGAAAAAAAGGAAAAAAATAAATAATTAGGAATAAGAACAACCTCAGTAGCATGGAACTTGAAGGAAATGAATGAAACCCCAAGCACTTGCCTCAAAACTAGTTTCTCATGCCTGGTGTTTGGCTCTGTATTATTTTTACGGCATTCAGTATCGGTTGCCCAAACATGCCAAGTTAAGAGTGTATCGGTGGCTCTACTAGTGTGAACAAACTAAACGAAGCACTTTATTCTGTATAGATAAGGGAAGGCGGGGAGGGGAAGCTTGGATGCTTTTCGGAAGCGTCTTAAGTAATGTTCTAGGAA
>NW_009720623.1:0-644 GCF_000703405.1 Apaloderma vittatum
GAGAAATCCTGGGGTCCCCTCAGTCCCACCACGACCTTGGAGAACCCCAACGAGTCCTGGGGTCCCCTTGGCCCCATGAAGAACCCCCAAGGAACCCCGACATCCCCTTGAACCCACCACAACCAAGAAGTTCTGGGGCACCCTCAACCCCTTGAGGAACCCCAACAAGCCCTTGACCCCATGAAGAACCCCCAAGGAACCCCAACATCACCTTGGCCCTACCACAACCCTGAGGAACCCCAAGAAGTTCTGGGGCACCCTCAACCTCGTGAGGAACCCCAACGAGCCCTGGGGTCCCCCTGACCCCATGAAAGACCCCAAGGAACCTCGACATCCCCTTGGCCCCACCACAACCCTGGAGAACCTCAACATGTCTTGGGGTCCCCTTGACCCCATGAAGAACCCCAAGGAACCCCGACATCCTCTTGGCCCCACCACAACCCTGAGGAACCTCAAGAAGTTCTAGGGCACCCTCAACCCTGTGAGGAACCCCAGCAAGCCCTGGGGTCCCCTTGGCCCCAGGAGATCCGTAAGGAACCCCAAGAAGTCCTGGGGTCTCCTCGACCCCCTGAAGAACCCCAAGGAACCCTGACATCCCCTTGGTCCCACCATGACCCTGAGGAACCCCAAGAAGTTCTGGGGCG
>NW_009720624.1:0-201 GCF_000703405.1 Apaloderma vittatum
CTGAGGGGCAGGGTCTGTGCTGCAGGGGGCTGTCCCACCGCCGGGGGGGTACATCCCAAACACCCTCCTGCCTCCTCGCTCTTGGCTTACCCCAGCTCTGGGGTACGACGAGGGGGCTGGGAGGGGTCTCACCACCCCCATGTGCTTTGCAGGCCCTGCTGAAGCCAGGGGAGGACAGCTGGTCGCTGGCGGAGCTGGTGC
>NW_009720624.1:358-598 GCF_000703405.1 Apaloderma vittatum
AAGGGCAGGGGGGGTTTTTTCTTGCAAGGTTGGGAAGGGAAGGCATAGTGAGGTGCTGGGCTGGCTGACGGTGCTTCCCTTGGGAATTGCCCCAAAGCTTTTTATTGGGAAGAGTAGCATCCTCCTCCTCCCTGGGAGGAGGCATGGGAGCAGCTGGGCTCTGGGCAGGACAAACCCTGAGGCAAAGGCTCTTTAGAGCAGCCCCGGGGCTGCTCTGCGGGACGGCAGAGCGGCGAAAGG
>NW_009720624.1:1024-2608 GCF_000703405.1 Apaloderma vittatum
TACAAGGACTTCACACGGAGGGGCGAGCAGGCTCCTCCCACTTTCCGTGCGCAGGTGGGTGCTTGGGGTCCCGTGCCAGAGGGGAAGGGGTGGCAGGGAGCTGCGTGTTGGGTCCTGCTTGTTTTGCCAGGGGGGACAGTTGGGTGCTGTTCCCAGGGCTGTGGGCAGCGTGTGGGGGCACAGGGTGAAGGGCTTGAGACCAGACTGAAGCTGTTTGAGTGACTGCAACTGGGTATTAACAACTGGGAGGGAATCAATGTGATGGGGGAGACGTGGCTTTGAAGGGACTCCACGCTTTGCGTCAAGCCCCTACCCCAGCATCCTTCGTCGGGCAGGATTACACCTGGGAGGACCACGGCTTCTCGCTGATCAACCGCCTCTACCCCGACGCTGGGCAGCTCCTGGACGAGAAGTTCCAGGTCGTCTACAACCTGACGTACAACACCATCGCCATGCACAGCGGCGTGGACACGTCCATGCTGCGCAGGGCCATCTGGAACTACGTCCACTGCGTCTTCGGCATCCGGTAGGTCCCCGAGCCCCGGCCAGAGCCTGTTCTCCACCTGGGGTAGAGGAGGGTCCAGCCTGGGAGCCTGCAACCAAGTCTTGGTGGGATGGTTGCTGCTAAGGCAGGGCTCTCGGTGGGGCTCAGTTTGGGTCTAGAAATGGGGAATGGGGTTCTGGCTGGAGTAACGGGCCCTCATCTCTCCCCCAGTTACGACGACTACGACTACGGGGAGGTGAACCAGCTCCTGGAGCGCAGCTTGAAGATCTACATCAAGACTGTGGCTTGCTACCCGGAGAAGACGACCAAGAGGACGTACACGCAGTTCTGGAGACACTTCAAGCACTCAGAGAAGGTGATGCCCCCTCTCAGCCCTAGCGGGGTGTGGGGGGGAAGCTGAACCCCGCCATGCCCTGACCCAGCTCTCCCTGTGTAGGTGCACGTCAACCTGCTCTTGCTGGAGGCTCGGATGCAGGCGGCTCTGCTCTACGCCCTGAGGGCTGTCACCCGCTACATGACCTGACCATCCTCTGCTCTCTCCACCTCCTCCTCCTCCTGCCCCAGGTTTGGGGGAAAGCCCTGGGGGGAGCTGGTACCCCGAAGACTCTGCTGGAATATTGTCTCCCCCCCTCTTAGGGGTGTGGAGCTGTGGAAGGAAAGGGGGGGCTTCTCTGCCCCTCATCCCAGGAGAGGGGACCCCCAAGATGCTGTGAGTGCTGAAGATGACCCTGGAGTGCTGAGCTGGGGGTACTCGGTTTTTTTATCAGGGAGAACCCCAACGAAGCCAAACTGGGGTGCACGCGGTGCCGGCGTTACGCCTGAGACCGGGACTGTCCCGTGCCCTGGCACCCCCTCAGGTTGGGGCTGGGGAGGCTACAGGAGGGGTTAAGCTTTGCCCGAGCGCCCCGTAATTTGGGATGTGAAGAACCTCTTACCTCAGGTCCTGGGACAGGGGCAGAGTGAGGGTAGGGGTGCCTGCGGGATGTTTTATGCCTTTTTTTGCACCATTTCTCAGCAGCTGGTGACGGGGTGGGATGTGTGGGGTTGGCCGTAGCTTCTCCCAGACACGCCAGAGCATT
>NW_009720624.1:2672-3200 GCF_000703405.1 Apaloderma vittatum
GGAGCAGGAGTCTGGGTCCGGCAGCATTACCTGCCCCTTGGCCACTCTAGGTTTGTCTCTGCTGAACTGTAGCTCCAGTTAAGTTATTTCTGTATTTTTTTGGGGGTGTATTTACTTCTGACCGGGCATGGAAATGCCCCTGTGACTTTGCCACAGATCTGGTTTGAAAAAATAAAATTGTTCTTTATTTTTCTTTTTTCTCTTTTCTTTTTCTTTCCGTTTTTCAAATGCCTCTGCAAGGCAGTGCCACCATGGGATGGGTTTTGCTTTCCCCTCGCTCAGCTCCAGGGACTCATCCTGCCTACTGCAGTATGGGAGGAGGGAAGGGGGGTGTCCTGCTGCTTTGGGGGTGTCCAAGGGGGCAAATTAGGGGTGGGCTGAGGCGGAGTGGGCTTGGCTGCAGTGCACCCTCTTGCAGCAACCGTTCCCTATTTCTCCTGGGGTGCAGCACTCCTAGAAAGCCAAGATCTGGGACGCAGCCACCGATCCCCATGTGGGTGTCCTATGGGATGCTCTGGTCCCACTGCT
>NW_009720624.1:3233-4109 GCF_000703405.1 Apaloderma vittatum
GGGCACCCCAGCCCCAAGAGCTTATCAGGGTGCTGGCAGGAGCCCGTGGGAGCTGCCGATAAGATCCCCGAGGAGAGACCAGCCCATCGCCGTGCTCCAGCCCCTGGGGACCGAGGTGCCTGAGGAGCAGCAAGGAGCTGGATCCTGGTGTTTGGGCTGTCTGGATGAGGCTTGGTAAAGTTTGCTGAGTTCTGGGTTGTTTTTTTTTCCCACTGTGTGTGAGGCAAACGTGCTCTTGGGGCAGCTCGAGGGCACTGGGGAAACTAAGGCAGGGGAATGGGTCTCCCTTGGCTCTACCAGTTGTGTTGGGTCCCCCCCCAGTCCCCCTTGCATGGGCAGTGACTGCTGAGAGCCCCCGCCAAGGCAAATATATACTCCCAAATATGCTGGGAATGGCAACCGTGAGCTTGTTTTTAAGTGAGTTTAGTGTGTTTTCTAGGGAGGGTGTTTTTAATGCTGGGGGCTTTTCGACTTTATATATGGAGGGATCTGGCTGGTGGAGCTTTAGGGGGTCTGGCACAGCCGGAGGTCCTGGTGGGATGGCACAGCTGGCATCAGAGGGGAAAATTGTGTTTATGTGTTGGTTTTGAGAAAGAAGCAAGAAAATGTCCTATTTAGGTGACAGCTCGATTACAATCATTAGAGAAAGATCAAGTCAAAGGGGAGATTCTGTCCGAGGAGAGGTTTTTCCTGCTGCCTTCTGGCTCGCTTTGAGGCATCCAAAATATTTTGTTCAAATGGAAACAGTCCTCCAAGTAAAAGGCGCCGTTTCCGATCACGAAACCGTGCTGGGAGGGACTGAGCCTTTGGAAAAACAAACAAACAAACCCACACAGAAATGAGGAAAAAAAATAAAATTTTTCTTTGCTGCAGTTT
>NW_009720624.1:4150-4353 GCF_000703405.1 Apaloderma vittatum
GGTCACTGCTCAGCATCCCCACCCCGTCTTGCTTTTCCCAGCAATATCAAATAGCTGGGATGAGACTGGGTCCAGCTGGGTCCTTGGGCACCCAGGGAGCAGCGATGCCACCTCAGCACCCAACCCACAGCTGGCTGGAGCTGGGTGCTTGCTCACCTATGAGGTGCAGGTCAACTCCTCTAGTGCTTAAAAATACATATATA
>NW_009720625.1:0-216 GCF_000703405.1 Apaloderma vittatum
GCAGAGTCCTGCCGGTGATCTGCAGGGGTCGGGGTTCTCGTCCAAAGCGCTGCCAGGAGGGAGCCTGCAGTTTCCAGAGAGCTCTTTGTCCTCAGCAGTGAGGAAAAGGGTCGGAGCTGCCAGAGAGGTTTCGCTGTTCTTCCTTGGAAGTCTCCCCCGAAGCGCTATGGACAAGGTGAATGGGCCTGGTTTGGTTTTGGGCTCGGTTTTCCGTAC
>NW_009720625.1:323-605 GCF_000703405.1 Apaloderma vittatum
GTTCAGGTGGGGCTCTGCAGCTGCCGGAGCTCGGGTGTGATTTGCAGTCGGGTCCATCCGTGTTTTCCACCCGCATCAAGTGCCTGCTGGGACACACAGGTGCGGCCGTTGGGCAGGTCACTCGGTTTTACTCTAATATTATCTACTTTTTAAATAAAAAGTATAAAAAATGATGTGAGCTTAGTATTATTATTCTTGTAGAAGCAGTACAACTGAGTTCTTGTATTGCAGTGTATTTGGGGCAGAGAGGGGTTGCTTTTTGCAGTCATGATTGTTTATCTT
>NW_009720626.1:0-254 GCF_000703405.1 Apaloderma vittatum
AAGAATCCACGCAAATAAACAACCCGCACGTTCTCCTTCACTTCGTGCTTTGACAGAAGAAGGAACTCGGGAGGAGACGAAGCTCGGCCCCTTCTCGGGGCGCAGTCGCCCCGTGCTGCCCCGTCACCCCTTGCACCCGGCGCCGGGGATCTGAGCGCAGATGGGAGCAGCAGGACACAGGAGCAGGAGGCGGCCACAAGTGTCTTTGGGATGGCATTTAAGGGAAAAGCCTCCAGAAAGAGACAATGTTGCAC
>NW_009720626.1:319-564 GCF_000703405.1 Apaloderma vittatum
CACCCAGAGCCCCAACTCCTGCCCTGAGTGTATCTAAAAACAAAACAAACCAAAAAATGAGGGAAGAAATGGACCCATCCTGTGTTTAACAACCGCCCTGGTGATGCCTGAGGACACATCAACACTGGGTGATAATGGTCAGGAGGACAAATAGTTTGGGATGGGACCAGGCGGCAAAGCAAAACCATCTCGTGCAACCCCGAGCACACCGTGAGCAGCGCGGCGTGGGGACAGGGGACACCTGC
>NW_009720626.1:701-1008 GCF_000703405.1 Apaloderma vittatum
AGGTTCTTCTGGCCGAGCCGCTCAGGAACGAGCCGTTTATAGAAGAGCTAAAATTAAAGCCTCTGAAGAACCGGCCGGCGCTGTTCTCCCGCACAGAGCTCTTCGCCGTTCTATTTTCACGCTGGCCCAGCTCGGGCCCCCGCTGCCATCCCCGGGCTGTCATTACCCTCCTCAAACCCTGCTCTTACTCACTCTCAAATTAAGGATGAGAAGTGTCGGCGAGACACCGCGTCACCACCAGGCCGGCAACTCGCCAGGGTCGGGCACGCTGGCAAACCCCTCGGGACAGCCCCGGACCCCCGCAGCT
>NW_009720627.1:0-223 GCF_000703405.1 Apaloderma vittatum
ATGAATTAATGCGAGCGAGGTGCTCAGACAGCCTGGTGATGAGTGCTAAGAAAAGCCTATAAATAACAGATCACTGTCCTAAGCTCTGAATTGCCCTGCTTGAGTGTGTCTTAAATCAGACCTTTATCATTGCTTATTGTAAGGCTGTTTTTAATGGAAGTGTGGAAATCTGAATAACAAAACAAGACAAGCCTCAATTGGCGTTATACGGGGTCTGCAGCGC
>NW_009720627.1:320-620 GCF_000703405.1 Apaloderma vittatum
TTCGTAGTTCAGGGCTACTCTGTTGACAGGAGATCCATTATTTTCTCTCCCTCTCCCCAGAAGAGCCCGAGACGCGCTCAGTTCACGGACTAAGCGCCGCTATCTTTCTTCTTACAAAGGCAAATGACAAATCTCTTCGGTTGTGTTTGCTTTTGCTCCGCCGTACCTTCTCCCCGGGTCCACAAAAGAGCCGAGATGGCCGCGGTCCTGTGACCCACCTTGTCCTGCTCGGAGCTGACAACCTGGGGGGGGGACGGGCAGAGGAGACACACACAGACGTCTCATCCAGCCAGGAATCTC
>NW_009720628.1:0-6539 GCF_000703405.1 Apaloderma vittatum
GCTTCGCACGGCGGGTCTTAAGTTGGCCTTGACGTTTTTGGAGTCGGTCAGTCAACAGAACGCTTCAACTTACGCAAAAGTAGCGATCCCCCCAAAGTAAAGCCTGAAAACATGGCTTACCTGGCAGTGGTCGTGGGGATGACAGCCAGTGCTCCCTTCCAAAATGGTGTGTCCCTGGCGTGGCGCTGGGGCAGAGGGTGGCCGGGGGTTGGTGAGCCCCAGAGCTGGCTGCCTGGCGCATTGGGTGCCCTACGTTGAATCCAGTGGGTCCTCAGTTCGAAAATGGCTCACCAGAAATGACGCTGCACATCAACCAATTGTACTCCACCAAGGGAGGATACGTACATTTCCCACTTGTCTCTTGCCATTTTTGGTGCAACACCTGAAAGGGGAGGGAGAGGGAGGTGGCACTAAGCTTCCATGACTGCTGCGGATTTTAGGAGCCAGGTCAAGCCTTGCTGCACATCTCTCGTCCAACCTGTTTTTGAAGAATGGAGGTGCTTCCTCCTTAGCCTGGTGTGCGAGGCAGTGGCATGACGCACCAGAGTGGCTATCAGCAAAAGCCTGTCTCGGGAATACCCCATCTTCTTCTGTCTGCTGGAGTAGAGCTAGAAATTCGCGACAGTTATCACAGAGAAACAAGAAGTGAGTTCTCATCTTGGCCGTCACTTCCAAAAACAAAGGACTGTAACTGCAGATAGTTGGTTTCGGTTTATTGCTATCGTTATTTTGAGCTGCTATGCAAGATCAGAAACAACAGAAATAAGCGTCGTGATCACCCTTATTGTCTCCTGACAAGTACAGATCCTGTTTTCTTTTTGTCTTGGAGATCCTACATATTAAGCTTTCTATGCTAAGGGATTTTTTTTTTTTTTAATACTTATTGTAGCTAGAAAGACAGTCTTGTATGTAAGCTTTTTCCTTCATTTTCACAAGTGCAGCTGTGTAAGTAACATATATTTTGTCTGCCTTCAAAATTACTTGCCTGTAGCATTGTTTTCAGAATAATTTTCACTGCTGCATGCCCGTGTGAAGAACACAGGGTTACATTCCATGTAATCTTTCAGCTCTTCACTGTTGCCCATTGAAAAGTCTACATCTGCTGAAGATGCTTTTTGTGTAGTTCTTGGAGTAGTAGTAACACTGTAAAAACATGTCTCTCTTTGAGAGAGTTTGTTTGGAATGCATATTTATTTGGCCAAAAGCTATTGGTGGGAGAGGGTAGTCTACTTTCCCTCTTTACAAAATGCCACGGAAGGTTTGGGTTTTTTTCAATTCAAACCTATTAAAGTTGAAATAATTTCAGCAATGGGTGTTTTACAGTATTTCGGATCATGAGAATGAAGAACTTGAATGCTTTTTTTCTGTTTGCAGAATAATTGTTGCAAACCTTAAAGAAAAGGGTGGTTGTGGTTTCTGGAATTTATCCTTCTTGCCTTTATCTCTCTTGGTAACTCCCCCTGTCTGTATTGATTTTTCACATGTTTCGAGCTTTGAAATTGCAATAGCAGTGCCCTGCTGTGATGTTAGTTCTGTGGATTAGAAGAGCGAGTCCAAACAAAGTCTGTGTGACAGCCTGCTCCTTTTAAACTCCCACCCAAACTTCATCTAATGTCCTGTAGACACATACATTAGGAGTAGATGAATCTCTTCCTAAAAGTACTAACTTATCTTCTCTATAAAGGTCAGCGGATTCTGAGTCAGATGCAGATCTCCACCTTTGCCCAGGTGAATCACACCTAAGCGCATGCTGTAAATTCTAACAAAAGTTAATTGCAATGAGCATGATTGATGTCTTTATTGTAAATACCACTTGCTTTGATAAGTGGATGTGACCAGTAAATAATTTTTAAGTATTACAGTGGACAAGACTCCAATCAGGGATGATATGTTTCACGTAACAGACAATGTTCAAGCTTTTGCTGGCTACATCAGTTGTCAAGAAACGTAAATTTGCTGTAAAGGCCTCCATTGTATCTTAATATTCTTAAGCATCTGCTAATTGAAGAAGTTTGAACACTGTTGCTTTATAGTCTGACTTGTAGTTGGGCTGTGCAGATGTAGTATGTTTGTGGAGGAGATTAATCTCCATAGAACCAGAATAAGGGCAGATAGTAAGAGGCTCCAGGACTTCAACTAGGAGTATCTTCACTTCTTTAGTTACTGGGGAACTCCTTAGTTGCTCTGAGAACTCATATATAAGGTTTCTTGAGGTGATCTAGGTGTTAGGTCTGACAGGTTGAAAAGCAGCAGGCTCACAGGGAATGTTATTTCTGGGTTAGGGTTGAAATTGCAGAAAAGTGTGTGTACCTGACACTTACTGTGTGGTTAAGGCTCTTGCTATAATTATGGTGCAAAAAAAGGTACTAGGTAAAATAACTATTTTGTTACGGGTTATGGCCTATACTGCCGAAACATAATTATGTTGAATACATAAAATTGTGTTCTGCTGGTATTCTGCATATTTGAAATGCTGACAGTTCTTTGACAGCTGATGGTTCATGCTGAACAAAGGTTCCTTCTGAACAAAGGGGGACTCTCAAACACACTGCATGTCTGCAGAGTGCAGAGCAGATGAGATGTTTATGTAGTACTGAAAACTTTTCCGAGCTATAAATATTTTCTTTCCAGATATAATAAAGGAACAAAATCGAGAATTAAGAGGTACACAGAGGACTATAACCAGAGATAGAGCAGCACTTGAAAAACAGGAAAAACAACTGGTAAGTAGAGCAGAGGACTTTTATTTTACTTTTTAAAAACACACACACCCTCAGTATAAAAGGAAACTTGCAAAATGATGAAGGTACAACTCAACTTTTTTGTGTGTTTGATTATTATACATTATCTTCCCTTTTTTAACTTCTCAGTCAAAATTTACTATCTAAAAGTGATTCTCAGTCTTTAACATAGGAAAAGCCTGAAACAATGTGTTTAGATAAAATGACCACATTCATTTTTCCCTTTCATTCTTAGCATTCTTTATCCTTCAGAAGGTTTTTTTCTAACAGATTTGTAAATCAGTGGTCTTGTGGTGGAAAAACTAAAGGTGTCAGTATTATGTGTTACAATGAGTCTCCAGTAGGAGAACATACACTACGGTTTTATGAGTATCAGGAATACCCCATAGAGTTGTTATTTTAGTTCATATAGAACTTCTCTAAAACTGGCTAATAATAGTAAAACTATCTGCCTAAATGAAGAGATATTTAAAACTTAATGTGTGCGAGCTGTCAAGAATTCGGTGAATGGGTGCCGCACCTGTGTGGTAGCATAATTGTACAAATGGATGTGACAGATGGTGTTTGATGCATGAAGACATGCTCAGAGTGTGGGCGAAGCTATGCAAATCCAGCTGCTGTGTCAGGAGCTACTGAGGTGTTGTTTCAGGGCAGCAGGTCGCCTGAATGTGAAGAGCTAGGAATAATAGGCTGAAAGAAGCCAGAGAAATTGTTTCTGGAAGCCTTGAACATGTAAGATATAATACGCTACAACAAGCTAAGGCATTTTCTGGTATGATATGTCCTGACTCTGGAAAGAACCTTAAGGTTAATGAATCAGGGTGAAGTTTTGATTACTTAACTACAGTAAATTGATTCAGAAATGTTGGATTTCTGAGGAGAGGAGGAAAGGAGAAGTGAAATATGTCTGTGAAAAAGTTAGTATTAGCAGATAGGATGAGAGGATCAATGGTAAATACTAATTTTTAGAGTTAGATCAGGTTAAAAAGGACCACAGATGTGTTAGTCAATCTCAGAACATCTTGTTATGTACTTTTTTTAGAAGGACTTATTTTTTTTCCTTTCTATGAGATACTATGAAAAAAGCTAGTTATATTAATTCTGTGTATAAAAATACCTTAAAGTATACAGACAGTTCTGTTTCAGTTCAGTAACCTCATATGACTATATGAATTTAGATCTTTTTTTCCATAAGAATATACCTGACTTTAATAAGTTTGCCCCACACCTCCAAAAAATAAATAATGCATTGCATCTCTTTACCCAAATTCTTCTTAATTAGGGATAAAATGATCTATATATAGGCTTTGGTTTCTGCAGCTGGATTATCTATAGTGATTTAGCAGTGGTTGGTGTAGGTTTGTATTTTGCTTTGAAAATCAGGTTATAAATGTTACTTAGGTATTTAATCTCAGTGAGAAAATCCTTATTTTCAAATGTTTGCTGTTAAAACTAGGGTGCAAATTTGGGTTTGCTAATGTGTAAACTAATCCCCCCTTTCACAATATTTGAGTTTTTAAAAAAATAAGGTAATAGTATGGGCATGCTATAGAAATTTGGTTTTGTAGTCTCAGTTTGCTACTTAAAAAGCGGACAGCTTTATATATATTTCAGGCCTCTAGTGTTTGAACAGTCTCATGCTCCTTCTTTGCTGATCTGTACATTCTTGGATTAAAACCAGTATGTATGACACAGCTTTTCAGAAATACAGATTTACAGAGATTATCTTGTGCTAATGGCATGTCTATAGTCAACTTAACTATGAACTTTCCTAGTAGTAAAGCTGGTGCAGTGGGTCAGTTTATGCTCACCTTTACATGTGACTGTTTTGGATATGCTGGCGACCAGCCAATATTTACCTTTTCAGAGCAACGTATCTTCTTATAAATCCAGTTTTCTGGATTACTGATGCACATAAAGTGAAGCAACTGTATTCCTGTAGCAGATATATTCTCCTGAAGAACTACAAGAGAAAGCTGTTCTTTAAAGGCTGTTTTTACCTAACAGTAAAAATCAAAATGTACAATTGCGCATGTACAAAGAACTGAGATACTATAGCAAGTCCTCCTTAAAAAGTCTGGAAAGGAAAAATTAGTTGAAAAGTTTACATTGCCAAGTCACAAATCAGAAGGCATACTTAGAAAAATACAAGCTGACAAGATTATTTGTGCCAGACTTTTTCCTGGTACCTCTGGGCTAAATAGCTTGCGATTTCTCCTTGCACTGATGGATTTGGAGTTTCTTCTTTTTTTTTCTTTTTTTTTTAAGACAGAAACATCTTTCTTAAGGTTTAAGCACACGTTGTTGTAGACAAATTGTACTACTTTTATTATGCTAAGTCAAGTCCAGCTAATTTATGTGGGCAAGAAGCTTAGTTATTGCTCATCTGACTTTATCTTCTCCTTCCTTCAAAAGATCATGAGATTCTCTTGAGGCTGAAAAAGTGTTAAAAAAAACCCCCTGAGAACTCCTCGTTTCTTCCATGTGTGATGTGGCTTGATTGCCCGCAAATGGAAGAAATCAAAGTCGTGGCACTAATAGTTGGCTGGCCTTAACAATCCCTTCACTTTTTTGGGGTGTTAGTTTTTTTTTGTTTGTTTGTTTTGTTTTTAAGCATCACTCCCTATCCAGATGTGAAGCTGAATGTGCTCATATTAAGTGAATGTGATGTTATGTAAACATGTAAGTCTTTTAGAGAACTCTGTGCTACCATACTATAATTTAATTTTGTTTTTTTTTTTCTTCTGGTCGAATCATGACAGCATTGCATTTATTCTATAAATAGGTAGAAAAGAAGGGAAGACTATTTATATAAATAACCAAGAGGATAGTTAACTTTTGGAATTTAATCATTAGCATTAAGGCTTAACTATAGTCTGGTTGAATGAAAATTCTGTAGAATTAATCTTATACCTTTTTTAACAGGAACTGGAAATAAAGAAAATGGCTAAGACTGGTAACAAAGAAGCCTGTAAAGTGCTAGCAAAACAGCTTGTACAGCTGCGGAAGCAGAAAAATCGAACATATGCCGTTAGCTCAAAAGTCACTTCTATGTCAATTCAAACAAAGGTCATGAACTCTCAGATGAAGATGGCAGGAGCTATGTCAACTACAGCAAAAGTAAGGCATTAAAAGGCATTCTTTTATGTTAAAGTGCATATGGTTGGAAACATTGTGTTGTTTAACAGAAGATACAGTTGCAAGAAAAATTATGTGAACCTTTTGGAATTTCATGATATTCTCTATTAATCTGTCATAAAATGTGATCTAACCATCATCTAAGTCAAGAATATTGACAAATACAATGTGTCTAAAATAATAACACAAAACCAGTTCTGATCTTCCGTATCCATTGAACACACTCATTCAACATTCAAAATGCTAGTGGAAAAAGTAAGTGACCCCTTGAGTTGACTTCAGAAAAGCTAACTGGAGTCAGGTTAACCTGGAGTCTTGTTAAGAAAATGAGCTTGGAGGTGTGGACTGGAGCTACATTGACTGATTAAAAAACACTTAAACTTTCTGAGTTTGATCCCCACAAAACGTATGCTTAGCCAAAAAGAACTTTCAGGGGATCTATCATCAAGAATTCTTGATTTACATAAAGCTGGAAAGGCTTACAGAGTGCTTTCAAAGACCTTAGAAAGTCACCAGTCTGCAATTAGGCAAATGATCTACAACTGGAGACACTTTGGGACTGTGGCTACTCTACCAAGAAGTGGGTGCCCAGTCAAAAGGACCCCAGGGGCACAATGAAGACTCGTCAATGAGGTAAAGAAACAATGCTGAGTGACAGCC
>NW_009720629.1:0-231 GCF_000703405.1 Apaloderma vittatum
CGCTGCCACAACTGGATGCAGCTATTGCTGGAGAAAACCCCAAAGGGAGAGGAGCAGGGCAGGGAGAGAAGGAAGAAGAGGATGAAGGCTCCATCACGGAACCACGTGTGTGATGCCGGGCTGGACATGTCCAGTTTGACCAGGGTCTCCCTGCCCCGTCGTGTCCCCATTGCTGCGGGGACAGGGACACTCACAGAGCACATGGAGGCTGAGAGGGGCCGAGGTGGCATT
>NW_009720630.1:0-1490 GCF_000703405.1 Apaloderma vittatum
TGGCGGTGCCTGTTTGCCTCCCGAACACGTGTTGGCGGAGCAGAAGTTGTTCTCTCTTGAGATGGCAGTGCGTGACCCCCGATAACCTGGACGTGCAGGCACCCCGGGAGGAGGCCCTCGGTGAATAGCCCGAGCAGGCTATTTTCTCCTCAAAGCCTCTGCATCTAAGCCCCTCTGTTCGCCTTTGGAGCGCAGGATATAAAATGCTGCCAGTTCTTGAAGTTTGCTCCGGTACCCAAAGTGATCTCCCGGCCCTTTCAGAAGAGCCTCTGGAAAGTCAAGGGAACTCGGAGAACTGGGTTCCGGCCTATATTTGTACCTGACATAGTTTTGCTACCTACGAGAATCACTATGTTTTATATAGTAAGTGACCTTCATGTACTATTGTCTTTTTGATGAGACAGCTCTGGGGTGGAAAGCTGGTAGAAAGGGGAGATGCTTACTTCCTTCCCCATCCCTCTTTCTGTAATTTTGGTCAATGGGGTTGCCTTTATTTCTTTGCAGTCAATTTTAGTTTTTTTTTCTTTCCCTCTCTTTTGGCCTTGACTGTCCCCTTGGTCCTTTACGGATTACACTGTGCTATTAGTGGTGAAAGTGCGCCAGTAAGTCATTCAACAATTTTAGCATCAATTCCTATAAATTGGTGTTTTATATGACATGTGCCATTTTTTTTCTGCAAGAATACTGCTTGCGAAACTAGTTTCGCCTTGGAGCAAAGGCGGAAAGATAAACAAGTATGCATAGCCAAAACACTGGCAATCTCTGCCTCCTTCCAAATCTTTTAAAGTCACGGAGTAATATTTTCAGGATTATGCTGCTGCCTCTGAGGAGGGAATGTCGCTGGTGTTAAAAAAAAAAAAAGAAAAGCTAATGCAAATTAGAGAAAAATAATTTTCTTTCAGCGATATGCAATGTATTAGTCACTTGTTATCATGCTTAGAGGCAGACCTCATTTGCGCGTCTGCCAACTCGTTCACATCTGCTCAGAGCTGTTCAGGGCATTTTAACCTTGGCGGTGTCGTGTCGTAGTCCCACGGATCAAGAACGAGTAATTAAAGCTCTAAGCAGCAGCAAAAAAATTCATAGCCGCCCATCTGAATCGCAGTTGAGTCGCTGCTTTGTTTCGGTGCGGAGCGCCGGGATGGGAAGGCAAGGCTGGCGGCGGCCTTCGCGCTGCCCTCCTCTTCAGCGGGGCAACGCTGCCAACGGCAACTTTATTTCCTTTTTTTTTCCATTTTTCTTATTCTTTTTTTTTTCCTTCTTTTTTTTTTCCCCTCACGGAAAAAAACCCCACGAGCGTTGCTGTCGGGTTTCCTTTCTTTCCGCCGGTGTTTCCCGCACAGGCGCTGCGCGGCACTGGCTGTGTCCACCCCTGGACGTGCGTTTCTTCTAATGGTCTGGTGAAGGTGATGTGAGGCTGGGACACGGAGTTGCGGAGACGTTCGCCGAGGTGCTTGTAATGCTGCTTTCCTAACCGAAGGCTCGTCAGC
>NW_009720631.1:0-27198 GCF_000703405.1 Apaloderma vittatum
GGCGTTGGCCGGTGTGAGGGGTGGCAGCACAGCAGCCGGGCTGCTCCCCTGCCTCGGCTCCCAGGGGGGCTCAGGGTGTCACAGAGCAAAGTCAGGGACGGTGTCGTGGCAAACTTTTACGGGCCCCGGTGACTACCAGTGCAAAGTTAGAGCTTGTTCGCCTACCAAGTGGGGACCTTGGCGTGGTCACTACTGGAAGCGGTGAGGAATTACAGCTCAGCAGCGGAGTTGCTTTGAAATATCGTAGGAAAAGGTGTGTGGAGTGAAATGGGAGAGCATGAAGCTCACCTCTCTTAGCAGATCCTCTTGGGAAGAGAACACTTTCAGAGGTAGCGCCTATTCTGCTTCATCCGCCGCAGCCTGAGCCGAGGCGAACACCTTGTGGTACGTGCTGGAGGAGGGGGAAGGAAGAGCAGACATGGCACACGAGGCTCTTTTTTGGAAGCCTCTGAAACACATGTAGAAAAAGATCCCTTTGATCCTGTAAAGCAACTCTGAGCAGGTGCAGATGTACTTTTTGGAAGGTAGGGGGATTTTAAAAGCCCTGACAGATTTTACCTGAACAAATTTGCAGTCCAGGGTATGTTCTCAGATGTACTCTGCAAAAAGAAAAAGAGAAAAAAAAAAAGTAGTGATTGTGTGCTTGTGCAGAGCTTGTGGTGTTTAGCATTTTGACTTGTAATTTCTTCTTTGACACCAGGAGTACCCGTGTTGCTAAGAAATCCAGACAAAATGGGATGAACCTGGCCACGTAACATTCCAGGGCTGCTTCTGGTCTGTTCCCTTTCCCTTGACGGGATCTTGTGGTGGTGCTGGTAGTTCTGCCAAAAACAACCCATCTAGACATGAAAAGGGAAGGGTGCAGTGCTTGCAGCTACTTTTCTGACTGCTCCTCTTGTCCTTTCTTTAGGCCTTTTGTATTGATCTCTGCGTATTGCAGGGGAGTGTTCAACAGCAGCAACGAAGTACCTTCAATTTTGTGAGTTTTAGGCAAGCACATGAAGGGTTCCTTTTACCCCAGACATGTTTGTAGGATCTCATTGTGAAGGGGGAAGACCAGATGGAAGCCTGTGCTTGTGGCATGTCAGGCCTGCTCAAGTCCAGGGATCGATTGTCCTTTGCAGTCCCATGGCAGTACGCAACTGTAGGGCTTGCGCTTTGAGAAGAGGGCTTAGTGGAGTATGAAAAGCTTCAGGAGACGCTCTGTGTACTGTTTTTCAGGCTTTCATAGCAATGTAAACCAGAGCAGTGAAAATATCTTTTTTTAAGTCTCTTCTCTTACCTGTGCTGCCTGCTATATCTTTGTTATTTACTAGTCAGAAAGCATTAATCCTTTCCTTAGTGAAAATTTCAGCTCAAATGATGTCTGTGGTGGCTTAAACTGAGTAAGCAGGGGCTGTCACTCTTCTACATGCTGTTACCTTCTCACATAAAATTGAGGAAGTGTTAAAACACCCTTTGTTAGCCATAAAGCTGCTTTTAGGGTAGCTTTAAGAATTGTTCTTCCTTTCCACAAAGAATATAGTGTCTGATAGGCAATCACATGAGTGCTGCTTCAGCACCGCTTCATTTTAACTGCTGTCTCGCACCAGATGTTCCGAAATGTTTCCCGCTGGAGAACTGGAGAAGCCGTACTTGAGAGGGGCTGTCCTAGGAGCAGTGACAACTACCACCGTGCTGTCAGTCGAGTGTGCCTGCCCTGCTCTCCAAATCCCAGGTGTCGGCTACTTGTTTTCAGTGAGCGTAGAAAGTGGAGCATTGAAGGTAGCTGGGCACGGGCCCTTCTTATCTTTATTTTATTTATTGATATTTTGCTCCAAAAGTGCAATTTCACCATCGTAAGGAAGCACCCGCTTGTTTGTTGCCAGTGGCACAGAAGAAAAGCTAAGGTCGTTACCTGGCAGAAACAGGATCAAACTCACAGGAGAAACGAAGTCATGTCTTCATTGAATTATAAAACGAGGGTAATGAGTGTGTAGGCTGAAGACACATTCTTCTCCCATTGTTCAAAGCTTGTCTTCTTGCTTTTGGGTTGTGACTTTGACAAGTATGAGCTTGATGAACATTAAACACTCTAGTAGTACATTCATGGGAAAGAGGAGCATCTGGACTGTGTGTGAATGTTGTTACTCTAATAATGCGTCCCTTGTGTGATGATAGTCTGGATGTTACAAGAAATAAAAAACTATTCATGACGGAAGTATGAAGATCAGGGCAGTTGCAAAATACTCTTTTTTTTCCAGCTCTCTTACCACATTATCTATATTAACATAAGATTGTCAAAGCCCAAAATGTTCTGGACGTTTCAGATATTACTGTAACTACTGACCTAGAGAGTCACAAGTTTCCATGCTCACCAAACTTCTTTAAGCTCTGGCTGGTGGTTCAGTTATAGAGTTTGCAGCATTCAGGTCTATTTCTGATTTACTTCATCTGTGTTCTGTTGTTGTTGGGTTTTGTCTTATTGCTTGCACAGCTTGCTGGTGAGAAGGAGGGCATTGAAGGATGGATAGGAGGGTTTTCTTTCTTTTGTAGGTCTGTCCAAGAAAGACACAATTCAGTCCAGTGTTTTTCATGTTTGAACAGCTATTCTGTGGTAGAAAGTGTTTTCAGTATAAAAGGACTTATGCTCCATACTTTATGCAGTTGAGAATATCATTTTCACATTTTCTTTGAGAGCATGAGGATTATTAAATTAATAAATGTACATTGTAAGAATGTTTCTCTTATCAAACCCATCTTTGAGCTTGCACCTTCTTTAAGTAGCAGGTGTATTTTTATTTGCTAAGAGCATTTGCTCCCTTGATTTATCAAAAATGTTCTGTACAGCGGTTGAATTTTTATGCAGTCTGTTTTTCAGGCATTGAACCCACTTCAGTGGAAAGTTAGAAAATGGCTATGAGTAAGATTTTTAAGGACTGGATAACTTCTGACCTGTTAATAACATGAGGAGGAGAGTAAGCTGGAACACCCTGGAAAAGATATCCAGTGTTTTTCTTCAGAGAAGTAAAAGAAATTAAACTCCTTCTAAATTTCATATATTTATAATTTATTTGTAATAATAATAGTTATTTCTTATCAGCCACAGGCTTACTGTTACTATGACAAGTTCTTGGCTCCTTCAGAGCACTGGACACTGTCAGCATCCTAAGGCCGGGTTCCTTTTTACATCTTCCTTTGACATGTGGCAATTGCCATTGCAATAACAGTGTTAAAACATGAACTGAAAACTTGCTGCAAGGCTTCCACACAGATATGATTCCGAAGAATAAATGATTCGTTTATCATTACTTGTTGGTGTCTCACAGCATTGTTCTTAGCTCACTAAGCCTGTACTTTGGGGAACATAACAAACCCACTAAGTCTTCTTCACAGCTCTGACCTGGGGTATGGCGGGAGAAGAGTAGGAAAAAAAATCTTTTCCTTTGGATTTAAGCGTGAATGGAATGGGGTAAGAGCAGACATGTAAGTCCCACGATACTCAGTAGCTGTTTGGCCAAATATGGACATGTCCTACACCTGTCCTGTAGCAGTGTAAATAACCACACACTTTGCCTTTACTTTCTTCTCTCTCTCACCCTGTGGCTTAGAATTGGTAGGGCCACTGATTTAGTTGGACTTCAGAGTAAGCGTAAACATTATCTGCTGTTAAGTTAGCTCTCTTCAAAAGTGTATATTACCTTGCATTAAAAGAAGAAATTGCCTTTCTTGGAAGCTCTGAGTCCAGCCGTGCCACTGTTAAAACTGATCCGTGTTCCTTATTGTGTCAGTGAATAGATTTGCCTGTTAGGATTTTGCATTTACTTCAGCTAACAAATGAAAATATCAAGCAGCATCAGGCTTTGCAATTTGCTTGGGATGTTGCCTAATATCTAATGAATTCCCACTGGCAATGCCTGAAATTATTGATGGTAATGACTCCTAACTGATGGCACTGCATAAAGATCTCTGAGGTAGCTAGTTTTTATTTCATTTGTGGACTTCCTGATGCGGGACTGTGCCACTGTAAGAAACGCTAAAGAAATATGTAAACATCTTGAGTGTAGATAAACAGAAAACACGTTTTCAGTACTCCTAGAATGAAATCACACTTCTTTTTTACTCCTGTTTGAAAGGATCATGCATACAACTTTTTTTAAAGATAATGCCTTGTTTGTTCATTTATCAGATGTTTAATATCTAGCAGTCAGATTTGAATCGTTCAGTCTCTCAAACTACCGCATTCATTTGTAAACTTTGCTTGTTTTATTGTGAGATATTTATGCTGTATTATGCAGGAGAAAGTACTGTTTGAAAATCATAGTTTATGAGCTAGTGAAGTTAAAATATGTGGGTAAAGAGTACAAAATAGATTATATTGACTACGGTGGCAGAATGTTAGCATTTGGTATCTACAGTAAACATTTGTGTTTAGATAGGCAGTAAGATGAGCTGTTCAAGTATAACAAAACACGGAGGCTATTTGGAATGCTCTGTGTAAAGTATGCTGTGTCATTTATGGGAGAAAATGTCCCTCATAATTCCTGCAAAACTTCAAATTAGGAGTAGGTTGTGCTGTTGTCTTTTTTTCTCAAAAAAAGATATTTTTCCCCCACTTCTAGAAAATTCTTTGAGGCCTTAAGTAGAATGGAGGAGAGAGATAACACAGTTAGATTTTGGGAGTGGAAGGTTAAAAAGACCAGTCATCTATTTTTTTTATTTTTTCTTGTTGTCTCACTGACACCCAACCACTTTTAATACCAGTGTGAACTCACAGAGGATTTTAATTCTTCCTATTTCTGTTACTTGTCAGAAAGGATGTTAATACAGAAATTGTTACCATTAGGCTTCAGCATTTGCATTTTCTTTTTTGGAATTGAAATCAGAGACCATTATGCTCAACTAGGCTTTCTGCATAACCTTGGTTTCAGGGTTTGAGCCTTTTTTGTAGCTGTTTTTGGTTGGTTTTTTTTCTGTTAAACACATATGTAAGCTATAACACAGTTTTTAGATGCATTTTTCAAATGATGAAGAAACTGCCCACTCCAGCTAAGTTGTTTTGATAGTGACTAACCTGAGATTAGAAATTACCTTGGATGACCAATTCTTTTGTGTGAAATTGAACTCTTTTCCCTTCACTCTATGTAATTACTTAGGCCCTACTTTGATGAATAGCTTGTACTACAATTTATTGTGATAAGGCATAATCTCCAAACCTTTGCATCAAATCTGTGGTATTTTGGATATTCTTCTTGGCCTGTGGATGCAGGGTTTGAAATCAATATTTTGATGATAGTCTTTGAATTGCAACAGGTACAGATGATGCCGCTTCTCCATTCCCTGCTTCTAGGCCTGGTAGAAAATGTTAGCCGCAGTGTGCTGCTTACTTCCCCCCCTCCCTCCCTTGACCTGTTTGCACTTCTTGACATCTGGAATATCAGAAAATATGTTAGAGTAATCAGATATTTCACACCTGGCTGATGCGGTATAGATGAACAACATGAAAACAACCCGCAATAAATGCAATCAAATAGCAATGAGTTACTGTCGGTGTCAGAAAGGGGATGTTCAGCTTAGCTGGGTACATTCTGCTGTGAAAAAGCGACAGCCTGGAAGATGAGGTGAAGCTGAGTATCAAAAGTTAATACAGTCTGGCGTTGGAACTGGAAGCCTGAAGGGTGTTTTTGAGTTAATATGGCTTTGAAGTAATTTCATTGTATTTCTATTTTGTCCTACTGTAAGCGAGGAGAAAATCTACTCTTTAAGCCGCAGTAAGCCAGGGAGGGAAGTTGCAACCAAAACACTGGTTGAAAAGCATCTGAAGAAATAACGGAGCTTACTCTGTTTACTTTATTAATTATAGATGACTGCCTCGGTAAGGAGAAGTGGGAAAAGGCAACTTACTGAAGAGAATGGGTGAGCATGTGAAATAGAGACAGTTTAAAAAAACCCCAAAGATAAATCACATGATGACTACAAACTGTTGCAGTGATATTTGTGCACTTTTGCAAGACCACAATGGGGGACTGTGAGTGTGTGTCCTTCTGTTTGTATGTCCCACCCATCCTACCAGTGCTCCCTGGACTGAGAGCAAGCACATAGCAGTCAGTGTTGGATTTGCACTGCTGGTGTCAAACTTCAAGTCACAAAGTTGGGTAGTGAACCGTACAAAGAAGCATGTAGACAGCTGAGGTGAGCCTTGTAGGGTAAGCAACGTGGATTTATAATCAAAAGGTCCCGTGAGGAAACCTTAGTTATTTTACAAAAAAAACCCAAACAACAAAAAAACAGCTCCAAAGTAGGTGATTAAAGAGAAAGAAATATGTGTTACTTTGCAGCTTAGTAGTTGAAGCAGTGCTTCCAAGCTGCTCAAGGAGATGAAGTCCTAGTGTTATGGAAGAATTTGAGTAAACAAAGACTCTCCTGTGCAACTGTTGGAAAATAACTGGATGTTGAGTGTAAACAGATGATGCTTGTAATGTAATGCACAAATAGGCTTAAGAAGAATGGGGAAAATGCAGTTCGTAAACCACCTCCTTAAGGAATTAGTTGATGAGAGCATACAGGATGTGGCTTTTTGGGTGCTGTAAAATTACCCAGAAGTTAAGCTTCTGGCTATGGTTACAAATAAAGAAGGACAAAAAGAAAAGATTTTTCTAATTAGAAAAGTAGTCTACATAGTCTGATTTTTCTGACTTGGCCAATGATAAAGTAAGGGCTTGTGTGAAACTGGTGAGAGCAAAATTTTGCACTTAAACCGAGGAAGATACCGTAATATTTTAGTGACCAATATGGTGTAGCTCCTGTGGGGCTGGTGGCAACTGAAGCCTGTGGCTGCACCCAGGGCCCCAACAGACACATCCTTTGATCTTGGGATGATTTTTTATTTGTCAGCTTTATAAAGTAATTGCAAATGCTTCTTGACTGGTATTTTGTGACAAATTTTTTCAGTTTGTGAAGAACTTGCAGTATACGCATCGGTTTCTGAAAGTTCAGCAGTCCCACTCTGCAATGTGAAAGGTATTTTCTTTAGCATTTGCAAGCAAGACATGATATAATAACTCCAGAGGTGCATTAGGCCCCATCCTGGGTTAATGAACCAGTTGAGGTGGACGCTGCTGTGAGTTTTATGTACCTGTCTGTAATGCATTTCTTCTTCAGCTGAAAGGAATTTTTTTGGGACACTAGCAAACCTAATTTAGGATCATAGAATCATAGAATTGTCAGGGTTGGAAGGGACCTTAAAGATCCCCTAGTTCCAACCCCCCTGCCATGGGCAGGGACATCCCCCACTAGATCAGGCTGCTCAGAGCCCCATCCAGCCTGGCCTTAAAAACTTCCAGGAATGGGGCTTCCACCACCTCTCTGGGCAACCTGTGCCAGTGTCTCATCATCGTCATGGGGAAGAACTTCTTCCTAACGTCCAATCTGAACCGACCCATCTCTAGCTTCAATCCATTCCCTCTAGTCCTACCACTACCCGACATCCTAAAAAGCCCCTCACCAGCTTTCTTGTAGGTCCCCTTGAGATACTGGAAGGCCACATTTTTTTCTCCAGAAAAAAATTTAAAAGCTTCCTCGTTTAGGAAATTTTATTTCATGGATGGAAGAGGGGAGCATGACTGTTCTGATTGCTTAATGACCCTGTCTTTCAGATATCAGGCCTGATTATCTTACATGTTGTCTCCATGAGAAAGGGGAATGACTTGAAACCTTGAGGTCTCACTTCTCATACCAGGGTAAGAAAACAGTCTTAGCTTTTTCTGCAGACCTCAGAGGCTTTCCGAAATCCTGGTGGAGTTCCTGTAATTATTACAGCTAGTAAAAATTGCACTTTCCTGAACAACCAAGTAAGTCGTGGCAGATTGACTGTGTTGTAATGTTACAGGGTGTGTAATGTCAGGGCTGGGAGTAGGGAAATGCAGGAAGTAAATGTTTATATTGTGGTCTTTGTGTATCTGCTGGCTCAGAAATGAATCACTTTCTTTTTTTATCAGTGCCCAAGGTACTGCTGTAGAGGTGGAAAGCTTTTTGAGGTCAGAGGAGCGCGTTTGTGTTTTGCAGTTGGCTCTCTTGGCTTTGCACCAGGTTACAGAGTGATCTTTTAATTTATTTTTTAATCTTTATTCCTAGTGACATCAGTATTCTGGCTTAAAAGAGACTAATTCTGGGCTTTTTTCCAGGCTGATGTCTTTGATCAGCTAATCGCCTTGATAGAACAGAGGCATTCCTATCAGAACAGAAGGTACTCAGGATTCTTCCAGTTATTCACATTTTTATGTATAGTTCATGCTGGCAAAAATTTAGGCTAAGCTCTTGGAAGGGCATCATGTGAACCCTGTGTTTTGAAAGAAAGGCTAAAATGAGGTGATGTGTAAGAACCAAATAATTATTCAAAATGCTTACTAAATCGGAAGGTACCTGGAGAAAGAGAAGACAGTGACTAAGGGGTCCTATTTTTATTTAAGTCAAGGAGTTTCTGCAGAAGGAAATACAGAAATGTGCAACAGAGGTGCGAGTCTTTCCTCCCCACCACATTGCTTTTCTCTTTCTTCAGGTAACACATTGGTAGTGAGTCCATTTTATGTCCATGCGTGGGATAAGAGGAGTAGTTTGCATCACTGTCTATTTATTCTCTCCATTTCTCTGGGCCACCTTTAATTTTGTTTATTATTTTAGCTTTTTTAATTAAAGAATAATGTGGCTTGCATGGGTTTTTTATTCTTAACAAGTCCTACTTGTCCATGGGCTTTTTTTTATACCCCCTTGAAGAGATCAGTGTTTGCTGATCTCTGTTAGAACAAAAGACATAGCACTCTAACAAATGGTCTTCCTTTATGGCTAAGTTGAGGTTTCAGGGACATTCTTTATGTAGGCTGTTGCCTTATTTGCCAGGCTCCTTTAACAGTCCTCTTACAGCGCTCTGTAATTTAACTGAGCCTTCAGGCAAGAGGAGGGTTTGGTTCATTTGCTTCTTAGGAGTGTATGACTTGAGTAATCGCAGGCTGTGTGAAATAGCTTGGTGTCAATCCTGCTCTAAGTGGAGAGGACTGCACAGGGCATAATCTGCATGTGACACACTGGTGGAAATTTTTACTTTGATGACTGAATACAGACATCCGCTACGTCTTCTGTCTGAAAGCAGATCTTCCAGCGTGAAGTTCAGGGTGCATCAGTGAGATGGTGAAGCCTGAACTCTTTATGCCTTACTGAATATTTGCAGTGGATAAATAGAAGATCTCATTCTTGGGCTAAATGCTTTTCAAGGACAAGGCATAATTTGAAATGTGAAAAGAAAAAAAAATTAACCTTCTAAACATCTTCAACTGTAGTCTGTAATAACACAACATACTGTTAAAAGCTTTTGTACTCTTAAGACCTCTATAACAGTAGCTCTCGGTGATCAGGGAGGGTGATCAGGGAGGGTAGTCAGAAAGTTCAACAATAGGTGATTTTAATTTTTTTTAAATTTATTTTTGTTTGATTTTATGCATTTTACCCCCCGATCCTACAGAAGCACATGGACTTATGTGAAGTCTTTGCCACCTTGCCTGTTATAGTAAATGAATCACGGAATGAAATGTCACAGTTTTCTGCATCCTGTGAATTGGTTTTCCTTGCTTTCTTCAATGTTAATGTAGAGATTTTAGTGCAATATATTGCTCTTTTCAAAACTCTAGTTTTAGCTAAGGGAAAAATGTGAGAAGCCTTGAATTTGTGCTAGATCTCACTGGAACTTAGAGTCTGAAAACCTCCAGGTTTTTGGCATTTTTTACCCTGCAGTGTTATCCCCATCTGCTGCTTAATCTGGAAATTCAGTCTCATGGTATGCACAGTACTTGATAGGTGTGGAGATATGGGAACAGAAGGGATTTACTACAGACCGTAAGAACTCTGGAGGTGGGTGTGTCATTGTTAAGTTTTTCTGAGAGTTTAAGGTCAAAGGATAAACTAGATGACTCTAGCAGTCCTGTAGATTTGAGACCGTTTTGCCTTTCGTCCAGTTCTCTGCAAGTGGACCACACTACGGCTGTGATCAACGCTTTCTGCTGCTCTTGGCTGTAGTGGTGAATCAGGCTGACACCAGGACAGGGCGGTTGCCCTCAGCAGAAGCGTTATTTTTCCTGTGCCAAGCTTGTGGTTTTTCACCATGTTTTGAAAAGTGTGAATAAAGGAATGGTGTTCTGTGGAGTAACATCAAAATCACGGTTTTATTTTTTGAAAAGTGGGTATTTAAGAATGTTTTTAAAGTGTCTTATTTTCCTCTGTGCATTCTGCTGCATGCCAGTAACCAACGGTGCTATCCAGCACTAATGAGGCCATACTTGGAATCCTGAGTCTGGTTCTGGGCTCCCCAGTAGGAGAGAGACATGGACATACTAAGGAGACTCCAGTAAAGGGCCACAAGGATAATGGAGGATCAGGAACGTCTCTCCTATGAGGAGAGGCTGAGCTACCTCAGACTGTTCAGCCTGGAGAAGAGAAGACTCAGAGGGATCTCATCATTGCTTATAAATACCTGAAGGGAAAGTGCGAAAAGGACAAAGCCAGGCGCTGCTCAGTGGTGCCCAGTGGCAGGACCAGAGGCAATGGGCACAGACTGAAACATGGGAGATTCCCTCTGAACATCAGGAAACACTTTTTCATTGTGAGAGTGACTGAGCACTGGCACAAGCTGCCGAGAGGGCTTGTGGAGTCTCCGTTCTTGGCGATCTTCAAAAGTTGTCTGAACGTGGCCCGGGGCAGCCATGTCTAGGTTGTCCTGCTTGAGCAGAGGTTTGGAGCACATGACCTCCAGAGGTCCCTTACGACCAACCTCATTTTGTGATTCTGTAATAAATATACTAATTATGCTCCTTGTTAAAGTAAGGCCAAATGCCAGGTCCTGTACTTCAGCCACAACAACCCCCAGCAGCGCTACGGGCTTGGGGAGATGTGGCTGGAGAGCTGCCAGGCAGAGAGGGACCTGGGGGTGTTGATGGACAGCCGGCTGAACATGAGCCAGCAGTGTGCCCAGGTGGCCAAGAAGGCCAACGGCATCCTGGCCTGTATCAGGAATGATGTGGCCAGCAGGAGCAGGGAGATGATCGTGCCCCTGCAGTCAGCTTTGGTGAGGCCACACCTCGAGTACTACATCTAGTTTTGGGCCCCTCACTACAAGAGGGACATTGAGGTGCTGGAGAGGGTACAGAGGTGGGCTACCAAGCTGGTAAAGGATTTGGAGCATGTGTCGTATGAGAAACGGCCGAGGGACCTGGGGCTGTTTAGCCTGGAGGAGACTGAGGGGAGAACTTACCGCTCTCTACAACTACCTGAAAGGAGGTTGTAGCAAGGCAGGGGTTGGTCGGTTCTCCCTAGTGGCAAGTGATAGGACAAGAGGAAATGGTCTTAAGTTGGGCCAAGGGAGGTTCACGTTGGATATTAGGAAGAATTTCATTACTGAGGGGGTTGTCAGGCATTGGAACAGGCTGCCCAGGGAGGTGGTTGAGTCGCCATCCCTGGAGGTATTTAAGAGACGGGTGGATGTTGTGCTGAGGGACATAGTTTTTTGGTGTTGATAGGGCTAGGACAAAAGTTGGACTCAATGATCTTAGAGGTCTCTTCCAACTGAAGCTGTTCTATGATTCTATGACCTTGAAGATTATCTAGTTCCAACCCTCCTGCCACATCAGGATGATTTTTGTTTTCACCATTTTGTCAGCAGTAGGTGCTGGCATCTTGTAACCATTTCCACAGATATGAGAAGGATTTATCCCTGACTTTTGCCGAGAGGGCTGCCTCATCCTGATTCTTAAAATTGGAGAAGATACTTTTTTCTTCTATCCTTCTTTGTCTGAAAGGAGACTTGTGATGTTTGTGGAGTAGACTGTAGGCTAATACTGATGTTGCAAGAGGAGGAGCACTTGGTATTGGCTACATGAGTCAGCTGAAGTCTGCAGATCTTTCCCATAACCGTCTGTCCTGGAGCAAACAGAGCCTTTCTCATCCAGCAGGCAGAAATTGTCTGGATGACCTTGTGGTTATTTGCCTCAAGTCTACTTTTTACCCACGGTTGGCAGAAAGAAGCAAGGCCAAAGAAGAAATGTTTCAGTGGAACAGATTCATTGAGCCATTGATCGTGGAGGCATTTTTGTAAGGAGCCGTAGGAAAGCTGTAGGGATTTGGGCCCTGATGCTGTTCGGCCACACAGTCCAAGCAATGGACTTGTCTGACAAGTACTTTCTGTTTCTACTTGTACCTTTAGCATACATTGAGGACTTCACAGCTCACATATACAGATCTTCAGTACTCACTCCAAGAGTTTAAAAAGGGCTGTTAGGCATCAAAGATGCTACTCTAAGGATAGAGACTTAATCTTTGAATGAGTCACACAAACACTGTGCCAACACCCTGATTAGTGAAGGAAAAATGCTGTTTGTCCCATTTGTTACATGCAGTTGTGCCATGGAGCCTATGAAGAAGGTATTTGCAATAGTGTCTTTGAAAAAACTTCATAAGCCCCCTCTTCCAGTGTTCAGCCTGCCCCTCCACCCTCTCTAAAACTAATCAGCAAAATTCTTGTAAGCCAGTGTATACGAGATTTAATTGGAACATGCCCGAGCAAGAAATGCAAAGCCAGTTGATGAGTGTTCATAACCACTGTTGTGGCTGTAAATAAATAAGTGCCTTCATTGTAAAGCATCCCAGTTTTGAATTCTCACATGTAGACCTTCCAAAAAATAATACTCTTCACCTACTTCACCAGGTGCTCTTTTAAAAACTGTGTTGGTGAAGTCAGGGGATAATTAGGCATCAGAAACTAAACAGTAGTTAGAACTTTCACAGGCAATTGACATCAGACAAACAACTTGCCATGAGTGCAAGAGTATTTTTTCCAAAGCAGGTCCATCCCTGGACTCTTGATTCTGATCATGTTGACCAAGTGAGAAAGTGCTTGTAGGAAACAAGCCTGAGAGCCAAAACCCACATTTCTCCTGGATACCAAGTATCATGGATTCAGTGGAGAGACACAGAATCGCAGAATTGTTGAGGCTGGAAAAGACCTCTGAGATCATCCAGTCCAGCCTATGACCCAACACCACCACATCGGCCAGACCACGGCACTAAGTGCCACATCCAGCCTCTCCTTAAACACCTCCAGGGACGATGACTCCACCACTTCCCTGGGCAGCGCATCCCAGTGCCTGAGCACCCTCTCCGTGAGGAAGGGCTTCCTGAGATCCAACCTAAACCTCCCCTGATGCAGTTTCAGGCCGTGCCCTCTGTCCTGTCACTGGTTGCCTGGGAGAAGAGCCCGCCCCCGACTCTCTCGAAGCCATGCCTGTTTCAGAGGTGTCATTCTCTTTTGCTCCATCTCATGAACAACTTGGTCACTTTGGTGCTTTCTGCTCTGTGGAGCACAACTGAAACTGCTGGGACTTGTGTTTCCTGCCTGAGGAAGGATCTAGGTGCATAAAAGCCAGTCTTACTGTTCCCTGTCGGTATTATTTGATATAACAAAAGATTGAGTTACAAAACAAACCTGCAGCGCTCTAATTTGTTTTCAAAGTGCTACCATAAAACAGTGAACTTTTAAAGATCTGTTCACAAAGAAACTGAGCTGTTAGACAATTATTTTCTTCTTTTTTTGAACCTACACACTGGACTGTGTACATTTTGTTCATATTTCGAAACACGGGTAAGATCAGTTCTAGAAATAATGCATTATTTACCCATTTTTACATTTGAGTGGTTGTCTTTAAATTATTGACCTTTAATGTTTATTAAGATGGCAGTTGAAGAGCAGTTACTTTTTTCCTCATGTAAATGAATAGCTGGGCTAGTTACAAAAAATGTCTTTTAATATGTATCACAGTTTTATTTACAACTCCATCAATACTTTAATGGTTGGATTAAGTTCTGTTTTTTCATAAATACTTGAAGGAATGCTAATTTTCCTTAAGTATAAGGAAACATTGCAAGAAAACAGTTGCCTTAAGGCTGTAGGGTATAAACAGCTTTAGGAAGTGGGAAGTGCTTTCCCATTTGTGAAATGAGGGTGACTTAAGTCTTGGGTAAGAGTGCAGTAAAATGTATGGATGTTAAGTGATGCAGGAGAAGAGGAAGGAAGAAAAGGGTAAAAGAATTCAATAATACGTAAAAAAAGTGCTATTTTGGTCTGCTGATCAGTTTATTAATAATTTGTATTTGAATAGGTGGTTGAATCCCTTATTTATTACTGGCCATAAACGGAAGCTTGAAGAAGATGACATGTATAAAGTGCTGCCAGAAGATTCCTCAGAGAAGCTTGGAGAGGAATTGCAGTGGTAAGTAGCATAATAATTGTTCTCTTTCCTTGTACTTCTTACTCCTAGTCTAAAATTCAGAGAGGTCATTGTAAAGTTTAATGAGGTTTGCTGTTAAAAATGGTGAAGAACTAAGAGTGATACTTCAGATTTGTTTACCATGGAAGCATTTAACTTGATTTTCAAGTTATACATAATGAAATGCATTAGAGTATTTCCGTTATGTCCTTAATTTGACACTTCTCAGAATGTTTTGAAAAGAAGACTTTTGTCAACTCCTACTCCTGTAATCCTAATAAATTCTGGCCTGTGGTAGAATAGCAATGGAAACTTTTAAGCTTTCTCTGTATAAAAGTAAGGGAAGGATTTTAGTTTTTTTCTTTGTTGTTTTTGGATTTGAGCACAAACTGAATTAAGTGACAGTTGTGTAACCTGTATATATGTGTGTATGTAAATATATGTATGTTGAAAATACGCCACTCTTCAAGTAGAGTGTATAAAATACCCTGAACATCTAAAAGCTTGCCTGTAGGAGGTGGTTTTATTTTGTTATAAATACCCTTACATGGACTGTGTACCAATTAATGTTGTTGTGGACCCAGGAGGGTCTGTCTTCTGATAGTGAAATGTCTTCCAGGAGTAATGGTTTATGTAAATTGTCTTGAACCTTGCAATAGAGAAAGTGTTTGTCTTCAAATAATCTTTTGTTAGATATGATTAGAGAAAGAGGGGTCCCCTAGTGAGGGGTGGCCTCTGTATTAAGAAAGTGTGGCCTTGCTATTCCTTGCTTTACACTGAAGGTAGAGCAAATCAACTTTCCTAATAATTTGGTTGGACTGAGTGACTCCTGAAGAAGTAAAAAGAATCCAGAAACTAAAGGTTATGACCTGGTCTTACGTCATCCTGCTCTGCATGAGTTAACTAAAGCAAGGGTCAGTGATGAGCTCACAGGAGTGCAGTTTTTAGCATCATTGTAGCTGGAGAGCTTTGCCAAATTCCATAGTTGTGTCTTCAAGCAGCTCAGGGAGTTTGCTGTGGAGGAAGATGGACGCTTTCCAATGACTTTTACAGTAAAAGCTCACACTTTCCATGAGTCAGGAGATGGTAGAAAATACAGCATTCAAAAAAAAAAAAGTTGATTTTAAGAAGCGGAGAATATAATTCAGAAATAGCCACCTAAGGAAATAACCTTTTCACTTGGGCCATCAAACCCTGCACACTCTACATGGTTTAGATTCTGATTCCAAGGCATTTAGACAATAATTATAATCCTTGTAAAAAAAAAAAGAGGATAAAAATAACATTAAACATTTTCTTACCAATACCATGCACTTCAAACTTGCGGGCTTTTATGCAAAATAATTTGGCTTTTGCGTCTTAGACTCATTTCAGCCCTTGAACTAGCAAGGTCAGAGGGTCTGGCAGAGAATATGTAGTCTCCAGAAGCAAGGTAGGAGTATCCTGGGCGATAACAGCGTGCATTAAGAAGTCTACTTAAGTTTTTGATACTTTCTTGTTAAAATCATGCTTGTTATTACTGTCTTTGATTTTAATGTGAACAGATTGTGTCCTACTTGTGGGCACACACGTGGTAATGTAGAGGTCTTTGCCACTCTGCTGCTGTAATCCTTGCCTTCGGAGAGATGTGTGGAGTGTCAAGTGACAAAACTGCTGCAGACATGTTCCCTCTGCTCATCCTCACGGATGCACGTGGTGAAAAAAATTAAAGGGCCAGGCATGAGAAAAGAGTGTGGAGCACAGGTTTTCAGTTTAGTCCATAGTCAGCAGATTGTATGATAATAGGCTCTTAACTAAGGTGAGTGACTGAACTGAGAGGAGAAGAAAGAAAGAAGAGTTCCTCGCTGGCAAATAAGTCAAAGGTGATAGTAGTCATAGAATCACAGAATCACAGAACTTTAGGGGTTGGAAGGGACGTCGAAAGATCACCTAGTCCAACCCCCCTGCCAGAGCAGGATCACCTACAGTAGGTCACACAGGAACATGTCCAGGCGGGTTTTGAATGTCTCCAGAGAAGGAAACTCCACAACCTCCCTGGGCAGCCTGTGCCAGTGCTCTGTCACCCTCATAGGGAAAAAGCTTTTCCTTATGTTTTTGTGGAACCTCCTGTGCTTCAGCTTGTACCCATTGCCCCTTGTCCTGTCATTGGACATCACTGAGAAGAGCCTGGTTCTGTCCTCGTGAAACTCGCCCTCTACATATTTATAAACATTAATGAAGTCACCCCTCAGCCTCCTCCAAGCTAAAGAGACCCAGCTCCTTCAGCCTTTCCTCGTAAGGGAGATGTTCCACTCCCTTCAGCATCTTCATCAGCAGCAGTTCCCTGTCCTCCTTGACCTGAGGGGCCCAGAACTGAACACAGTATTCCAGATGCAGCCTCACCAGTGGTGAATTGTTTATGGTTATACAAGAGCAAATAGGCTTATAGGACTAAGTGCTGTGTGTTTATGTGGATGAGAAAACATGACTGTTAAATTCCTTTATTTGTTTATTTTTCTGGAGGTATACAAGTGATCATGGCAATGTCACTGTAAATCTGAAAGTATTTTATTCCAGGTAATTGCCTTGTGATTTTTTTGTCTTTCCTTCAGCATGTTTGCGATTTTGTTTGTCAGGTACTGGGATAAAGAGGTGCAAAAAGCAAAAAAGAGAGGAAAAACGCCACATTTAACAAAAGCCATTATTCTTTGTTACTGGAAATCCTATTTAGTTTTGGGGATTTTCACAATGATTGAGGTAAGTGGTGTGAAACATCATAGAACGCATGTCTTGGCTAACAGTAACATGAAACTTGGCCTCTTAGATTGCATGATGCATGTTGGTGACTTCATGCTGGGCTGCTCAGAGAACGTGTAATGTTCATATACTCACAGAAAAGTAAAACAGAACTATAGCCCTATAGAGACTGAAATTTTATAGAGACTGATTTGTAGCTGCAGGATTATGGGTATGGAACAGAGAGCTGATTGCAATGTATTTTTGAGAGGTTAAGAGCCACTGACTTGCTTTATAAGGCTTACCTATATTCTGTATATCTGAGTGAGGTGCCCAATAGAAAAAAATATTTTTTACTGTACAGGAATGACTGTAAAAGACACACTGTCATCTTTAAAAAGGGAAGTGTAATACATATTCATGCAATTTTTATGCCCTCAAAGATTTTAGTGGTAATGGAGAGAGTTCTTTTTAAATATTCAGCTAAATTTTGATGTGGAACATATTTCTTTTGGATTATATGCTGATAAAAATTGGAACGACATTCTAGAGCACAAAGAAGACAAAATAATATGGGATATGACTTGTAGCAGTACTGATGCAAAGAAAAAGACACCCAAAAGTACTTGCATCTTGTTTGCCTAGTTATAAACTTGGGTAGCATGGTATGATATGAAATTGTTAATATTTTTCTCCCCTTCTTTTTCTTTCAGGAAACCCTCAAAATAGTTCAGCCAATATTTTTGGGAAAAATCATTAGTTATTTTGAAAGCTATGATTCCTCTGATGAGGTTGATTTGAATTTTGCATATTGCTACGCAGCTGCTCTGTCTGTGTGCACGCTTATTTTGGCTATAATGCACCATTTATACTTCTATCATGTACAGCGGGCTGGCATGAAGCTGAGGGTCGCTATGTGTCATATGATTTATCGGAAGGTAAGCAAACCTGTTTACAGGTATATTTCGCATTTCACAGCTATTTCATTCAGGGAGTTAAAAAATACAGTTACTTGTTGTGTTCATGCTTGTAATTCCATTGAAGTTATTCATTAGTAGAATGGGAATGCGTGCTTTTACGTATGAGACCTTAAATGCATATATATGCTTTTGCTTGCGCTTGGTCATACAGTCTCTGAATGATGGCTTCAGTGCTCCTAGGGAAGGTGGTGAGTTGAATAGCCCTAAAGCCTGGGAGGATCTGCTGATTCGTGCCTGCTCATGCTGTTGGAGAGGAGTCCCCCTCTGTGGCTGGTGGGAGAGCAGTGTGCTGGCGTGGTAAGAGGCCGTCAGCATGGAGCAGGAGAGAGGCAGAGCTGCCAGGGGCTGCTGTCAGATACTGAGCCCTGCAGTTTCGTCCCCAGGGGAGGACGATACTCTTGGCTGTCACCATCTGCTTTCAGCGCTCTTGGTTGGCTGGGAGTTGCTTTACTGTCCAATCCCTCCCCGCTCCTGTCGTGTTTAATGGTGGGATTTATTTATATGTTACTGCAGCAGTGCAGTAGAACTAGTGAGTCGCCTCCTTTGCCAGGGCAGAGAAGCTGCCCCTCCTCTTACCTGGGGGGCAAGAAAGAGAGGACTGGGCAGAGACATGGTTCATAGTCGATCCGAATCCTAAAACTAGGGTAGAGGTGCTTTTTATTATCAGTCACTGGTTTTACTGTGGGAGCACGGGTGTCCTTCGTTAAAGCCAATGAAGTGTGAGAAGGGGTGTATGTTCAGTAAGCTGTGGTTTCTTTACTGCCTCTGTGTCTGTCCTGGTTTGAGCTAAACAGAACCAGTGCTGCTCAGTGATTTTACTTTTCAGCTCCGTCTCTTCTAAGAGACTGCACTTTGTGAAGTTAGCAGTCTGCTTTTGCAGACGGTGTCTGCTACCAGCAGTGGTAACGCCTGATGTTTATGATTTCTAGCAGGGATTGGTATGCAGATAAGCTCTTACATATGCTTGCTTCTCTAGTGACCAAGGTCTTGTGTGCCATGCTGGGAAGTAAAAGGTGTCACAGGGAAGTAAAAAGGTGCACCTCTGGAGAGGAAAAGACAAGACGGGTGACCAAGAAAGTGTTTCATTCCATATATGTTGTATTCGGGATAAATCTAAGGGTTCACGGGAGTTAAGCCCGCTTCTTCAATGGGCAATGTCCAAGGAGGACTCTGTTCTGCCTTGAATCTCGATCTCTGGGTTCCTGAATCCATCTCCTGTATCCACTTCCCCTCTGCTGCCGAACCTGGGATTTGCTTTGCAGCATCAGTGGTAGTGGCTGCTAGTGGGAGGGGAGTTAGGTTTGATAAATGGTTTTATATACATTTGAAAGTATTTCATTATTTCTTTATTAGTAGTGTTATTGTTTATTAAAGCTGATTAGTTTTCTTTTCCAATCCCTAAGTCTCTCTGCCTTATTCTGTTTCCCTTCCTGTTTGGGAAGGGAGAAGGGTTAGAGAGCATCTGTCAGTGTTTAGTAGCCAGCCCAGCCCTAACCCTTGCCAGTGTCCTGCTCAGGAAATAGCTGTCCTTGACTACAGGCGGAGCCAAGGCCACTGCCAAATGGAAAGTGGAACAAGAGGAGTTATGGATATTACCTACAGGAAGGAGTTCAGTGACATCCAGCATGAAATGCTGGCCTAGATGTGCCCTGGGGAGCAAGCAACCCAATTGTATTCGTCTGTTTCCCTCTTCTGACGCTGTTGGCAATACCTAAACTTTTGAGCCCATCTCCACTTCCAGGCAGGAAGTCTGTGCTGGGGATGCTGGAAGGGAAAACGCCCTATCTTTCTAGCTTTAGTGCTGCTGGAATAGTGATCTGCAAGTTCTAACCTCAGCAAAGAAGTTTAATTTGAAGGATCAGGTTGGTAAAGTTTCTTTAGGATGTAAAGAAATCCATATTATTTTAACTGTTAAACATAAGTACCATCCACTTAAGGCAAACACTTAAGGCAAACTACTGCTACAGGTCGTACAAAGGTTTTTTGGGCAAAGCAGTTAAATGAGATAGAGTAAAAATGTCCTCACTGTAAGTGATGATGCTTTTCATGCACATTTATTCTCCTCCCTCCTCTGATACCTTGGAAATTATCCTCTGGGAACTCGGCGCTAACATGGCACACTGCTTTCTTGTACATAAACTTCTCTCAAAGGTATTAATTTACTAAACTGATTATCTTAACACCATTTGAAATTCATGAAATATGTATATAACGGTGTTGTTTGTTGCTGTATTGATACCAGCTTAGAAGCTTGGAAAAGAAATGTCCGTAATGTGTACCCTTATTTCTAGAGATATGATTAAATGGGAAATTAATCTCCCCATATCTCATAAATGTTTGCTCCCAAGGGTGAAGGCTGAGGTCAGAGCAGAGCATTGATAAACCTGTGTAATTGTCTATATTTGCTATCTGAGGCTTATAGATAGGCCATACTTTCTCCTTATATAGGCTTTTAAAAGAATCTGGATGTTAATTTTTCAGCACTTTTGCAGCATTTGTTAATTGTTGTAGTAAATAAAAACTTTAATTTGCAAGGATGTATGGTTTGGAGGAGGGAGTATCCTTAATGGAGCACCTGAAATGCTTGTAATTCTTAAGTTCTAGACCATTTTTCATTTCCTGGAAAATTAAAATCTCATTTGCAAAAACCCTGTATTCAAACTCCAAGGTGTTTTGTGACCAATAAGAAGTATTAGTGATGCATGCAGAAAGCTTGTAACAAAAATGAAAATGAAATCTGTCTCATGACTCACAATCTCATGTTTTAAAACCAAAGGCTACTTATGGGAGGCTGATTATTTTATTTTTTTTTAAGACTTAACTTTTAGAAGTTCTTTGAGGTTCAGAATAAACACTAAGTGGTTTAAACTGTGGAGTAGTTGATTGAGACAGAAAGTAGTCAAAAGGGCGTTATTTGACTGAGCAGTTATATTATTCCTTTCTATGCTCAGTTCTCCCTTTTTCACGTGCTTTTGAATTAACTGTTTGGAGCAAGGAGAGAATGAAAACCTGAAATGGGAGCGGGGAAGACAAAGAATGATTAAAGAATTGAAATTGAGCCTGTGCAGTTACGTCTGGGGGGAAAAAAATTGTTCAACCTGACACATCAAGTATACGAACTGCTCTTACTAGTTCATATAATTAAAACCTTTTGTCCTTGAGAAAAGGTGCTTGCTGGTAAATACACTTCTATGGGAGGTTTATAGACAGAAAATGAAGCAGATCTTTGTGCTGAAAACAGACAGATAATCGGCAAATGTAAAATAAAATGTAAATTCGAATGACAGCAAAAAGGTAGGGGCTGTAGAAAATCTTCAATATTTGTTACTGTCAGAGTGAATTTATAAACACTATGGTCAAAGAAGTATTTAAAGCCACCGTGTACTGACTTTGACTGGCATAGAGTTAGTTTTCTTCATAGCAGCTCATACGGTGCTGTGTTTCTGATGTCATAGGAAGTACCAAACCAGGACTTTTTTGGTAGAAATTGGTTATATAAGTAAAACTGCTGCTTTGTGCCCAGTGTTTCCATTTCCTTCTGTACACTTTTCAGCCTAGACAGGCCCATTCAAACAGGAGAATGTAAGGCTTATTTCACTTCAGGGCGGGGCTGGTAAGAAAAAGAGAAGTGCTCCTTCAAGAGTAGTTTTGAAGCAGGAAGGGAAGAGAAGCCGCTGATGATGGAAACAGCTGTCTCTTCCCCGAGAAGACAAATCAGTCACCCTGATTTTGACTCAGATGTTTGCACAGTTCCTCTGGAGACCATCAACATGAGCTGGGCTAAGCCCACTTTGAAACTGTTTTTGTGCTGGTGTCTGGTATAGCTGAGAAGAGGTCAGAAAGGCGATTGCAAGGGGCAGGTCCAAGACAGACTCATCCCGTGGGCCACTACCAGGACACCACTGCAGTCTTCTTGGTAGCTCAGGTGGACCTTAAATAGCAGGTGCTTCTGTGTCTTAAAGTTAAGTAGCGGCAGGTGATGCAAGCCTACCCTGGTGGGCAACGTCTTCATGCGTCACTTGAACTCTTGTTATTATGGTCTGTGGATATCGAACGGCTTTTCTAGGAGCTCATCAACCTTGATCTGCGGTGTGGAGTAAGCGTGATGGAAGCGTGGATGTGCTGTGGCTGCACTGCCTGCAGGGATTTCAGATGTGGGAGAGACCAATGGCTTAAGACAGGGATTGAAGCAATGATTTTTTCAAATAATTAAATCTCGTCTTGCGTATACTCAGCATCCTGGATTTATTGGAATACCAGAGGAGTTTTACATATTTCTGCCTGCTGGTTTCAATGAAATTAGGGTTGGTGTTCTCTCTGTGATTAATACCTTCATAACCCAACAGCAAGGTGCTGGGAGTGTAAGGCACTTTGAAATGGTGCTTTGAGTAGTATTTTGATGTCTGATATTCTTGCATGTGATTTGAAATACTGGAACAATATTTTGGAAACAATTGGTGCTTTTCAGGCTAGACTGTTGATCAAAACCGACTATTTGAAGAGGGAGAAGATGTGCACCACCCAAAAGTGTTTTTGAGGAGTGATCTATTCCTGTTACAGGAAAATGTGTAACATGTTTTGCATGGTTTTTTACTTGTGCTGCAAAACTGTGTTTTCTTTCTAGCAGATACAGAAGGAAGCAGAGTCTGTTATCTTTGAGCTTTTTCAGTTTGGACCTAACTTATTTATTAACCTATAAAAATATTTGATATTATTAACATGTGCTAAACTTTATTGTAATTCAGAAATCTTATGATTTTCAAGTTTTATTAACAAGGGAAATATTAATTTTTAAAGGGGTATTTGATTTGCAAAGACAGAAAGCACAGTTTGCTGTCTTAGCAAGAACTGATAGTGTAAAAGGAATAACTTGTTTTTTTTTAATCTTCTGTCAGGAATTTCATTAAAACCAGAATTCTTTCAATTAGCCAGATATTGTCCTGATTTAAGTTTGGTCTTCAGGTGGAGTTGTCTGTTCCTGTTTTGAACAGATACTCATAATGTGGGGGAGAGCAGTAAAAATGAAAAGTTACAGGCTCTTTAGTTTTAATAACTTGCTGTGTTGGTATTTTCCCACTTTTTAATCACTTCAGACATGAAGATAGCTATGGCACTTTTATTCTCACAGTGCTTCCCTAGACTTTTTCGTATACTTTCTTTTTCTGGACATTCTTCAGAACACTTACAGACATGTTGTCAAATGTTCTTGAACTGTGCACAGATATTCTCAGGCAAAAGACGAACTGTGCCTTCAGCTTTCGCCCTGATATTTTGTTTGTATATTGAGTATTCTGTGTGCAGGTGTACTGTGCTCTACAAGATGTAACAATTTGAGACTGTTCTGACTTCCATAGGCACTTCGTCTCAGTAATGTTGCTATGGCAAAAACTACCACTGGTCAAATAGTGAATCTCCTGTCAAATGATGTGAACAAATTTGATCAGGTAAGAAGTATTAAAGATCTTTCTAAAAGTCTGAAGAAATTGCGGGGTTTCAGTCAAGAAGTTTTTACTTAAAACTGGTGATTAAGTGTTTATTATGAACGTTTCTAATTGTTTTCTCACAAGCATCATAGGGAAATATTCGTAGAATCATAGAACGGCCTAGGCTGGAAGGGACCTTAGAGATCATCTAGTCCAACCTCCCTGTCATGGGCAGGGACACCACCTCTCAACTAGACCAGGCAACACATGGGGACTGAGCAGGAATCGAACCCGCGACCTTGGTGTTGTCATTGTTGTCAGCATCGCGCTCAAACCACTGAGCTAACCGGCCTCCTAATATTACCTTAAAATATGGGAGGAAAACATACTCTTTCCTCTCCTTAAATATTTTTTAAGCTTTTTTCCTCCCTTAAATGTTTTTCTGCTCTTTTCCTAAGCTCAGAGAAATGTTGATGCATGAAGATAAAATGAAATCATTATGATAATTTGCTTAGTTTCTGGAGGTTAGTCACCTCCATGTACATTTAGGTCTGTGAATCTGGTGCAGAATTCTCACTGGCCGCCTCAGGCAAAGGTGCTTTCTCAACTTGGTGTTATTAGAATTTAAGTTGTTAGCTGAGATCAAAAGCTAATTTTTGTTTCTTAAATATTTGTCTAGGTAACAATTTTCTTGCACTTCTTGTGGGCTGGACCACTTCAAGCTATAGCAGTAACAGCACTTCTCTGGATGGAGATAGGCCCATCATGTCTTGCAGGAATGGCGGTTCTCATTATTCTTCTTCCCGTGCAGACCTGCATTGGGAGGCTTTTTTCTTCCCTAAGGTAAGGTTGCACGTGTCGAGCTGTAGGTATTTTCTGTCGTGGGTTTTCAAATGTGTGTGCTGGTTGGAGGTGGAGTACTGCTCTGAGATCAGCTTCTGTCAGGTGAGATTTTTTTGAGCTGTATTTTACCTTTACCAATCGTTTCCATAGTCGCTAATGTAAGATTCATGAATTTAGGGACTTGAAGTGGTCTGTCTTCCAGACATGCTGAAAATATCTGCTACTCATTAGCTGTCCAGTGTATTAAAAGAGTTGGGCTACTTCTGTAGCTGCCTCGTAGATCTTGGCATGGAATTGCATAACTCCTTATCTTCGCCTTCCTGTGTTGATGCTTGGGGAGTGGTTACTACAAAGACAATACTGTCAATCCTGTTGTAAGTTTGACTTACTGGGGTGATACAGGAGTTGCAGCAGAAAGTTCTGAAGGTTTAATATTCAAACATCTTGCCCTCTTTCCTGCAAGACAAAGATGCAGAGAGGAAAAAGGGGAAGGAACTGAGAGAGAAAGGAAGAAGAAAATTATGGTAGTGGTTTTGATGCCAGCCACAAGGTTTCTAACTGTAAATTTCTAGACTTTGGAGGCATAAAATATGTTTGCAGTAATTTTTTTTTTTTAGTGAGTTACTGTCATATATTACGACAAGTTTTTCAGAGGTATTCAGACTGGCGTTGCCGTTGCATGGCTAGGTAGGAAGAGAGAGCGGAGAATAACAAAGGGAGACCAACTCATTGATTTCCTTCTATTCATAACCACTGTGATAGGCTTCAGTTCTTCGGCTCATGTGCTATTTCTCAAATAATTAACCTTTCAGTGTTCTCTGTAAGAGTATTTTTTAATGATAAAAACTGTTCATAGAACACTTCAAATATATTTACATGCGCATTTTCATTGCATGTATAATGTGCATGCATGCATATCGAGCTACTTCACTGATGGGTTTTTTGAGCTTTGACTCAGTAGTTAAAAGTACTTAGCACTTAACTAGTGCCTTATCCATGGTGATAAGCATTATTATCCCCATTTTACAGATGGGAAACTGAGGCACAAAGAGATTAAGGGACTTGTCCAGGGTCATACAACAAGGTGGCAAAAACCTCTTCTCAAAGGTATGTATTTTGAAAGTTAATCAGTGGCAATGTAATGTTGTTTGGTTTTTTCCCCCATTGGTTAACAGCCACTTGTTTGGATGCAGGGCAAGGGAAAGAATTTGCTAAGCAGAAAAACTTTTGCTCCTCTACACCTTCACAGATCTTTGTATTTGTGAATAGAAATTTGCAGTGACCAGAAGGAGTTAATGGTAAAACTGAAATGGATTCCAGCTCTGTAATGATGTGTTCACATGGCAATTGCTGGGAATCTGCATGGATTTAAGGAAATCAGCCTATGAAGAAGTAGTTAAAGGATTAAAGCATTTGCTAACATCCAGGCATGCTCAGCGTGGCAGCTCATTTGTGCTGTTACTCAGCGCTGTACATGTGACCCAGGCTTGTGAACACATACATGCACACCAGTTAATGATGCAGGCACTAGCTTCAGTGCTGTAAGGGTTTGCAGAAATGGACTCAGTATCCTATGGAATGGTACACACTGTATGGTGCAGTATCGCTTTTACCTGCACAGGTACTGGAAGTTTTAGAAAATACACATACTCTAATATATTATTTGAGAAATAGTTAAATTGTTGAACTGAAGATCATTTTATTTATATATTCGCAAGAGCTCAACCCTTTCACTGCTTAGCCATGCAACTGTAATATTCTTGTCTAAAGCCTTTTAATTTAAAAAGAAAATAAAATATGTGGAACTGTTGTGTCAGACAACACTCCAAATATGCCTCATGAAAGCAAAAAGGAATTATGCAGCTTGCTTAATTTCGAATGGTTATTAGTATCATAGAGGGGACTTCTGAGGACACTTGAAGAATTTTCAGGCCCTTCCCCACTACGCTCTTAAGCATGTAAATGTGTGTTCACCAGTCATCCTGATAAGCATGTACATTGAACTTAATGTACACGTCTTCCTGTGCTGCAGATTGCCATCAGTATGCTGGAAGTCTGTGTACTTTAAACCATTATATAATATCTCTGAGACTGTGGCTTCTGGTACGTGTGTACGAAATATACTTTTTGCTGTGTAGAGGAATGTAACTTAAAAAGCCAAAGAAAAGTACTGCCAGCCCCCCCGCCCTGCAATGTCTTGAACATTTTAAAGCAAATTGAAAGAGAACCGTTACTGTGATAAAGCATTTCGGTGGGAAAACTGAAAAACTCATTTATGAGAACTATACCCTTTTTTGATTCACACCGTTTAAAAAAGAAACCTCTGTTAATTATTATTTTGAATCATTTTCAACCCTCTGTTAATTGGAGACCAAGCCTGGAAGTTCAGTCTGGAAGGTGGCTGTTTCAAAAGATTGCAGGTGAGATGTGTTGTTCGCTGCTCCGGAGACATCAGCAGCACATGCTACGTTTTGCCTTTGGCAGTAGTGGTGTGCGATGGGGAAGAAAGGATGAGCTCCAACAGTCTTTGAGGAATTGTTTTTCTTCTACTGTTTCTTTTTGAGATAGGAAAAGAGGACTTGGCAAAGATAGTCTTGTTCCATGTCAGTACAGTTTGTGTAGGCTAAGCTATCTTCCACAGTCTTCATAAGAAGCCTTGGTTGTATTAGGGCTAAGTTTCTAAAATTCTTTGGTCAGTTTTCTTGTGTAAATACTTCTTAATACCCTGCTTCAGCCATCCCAACATTTATGGAATGCTGGTGCTGAGAAGTTTTTTCTAAAATGACGAGCAGATTCTTTCTACTCAAGTGCTTTAAACAGGCCTGTTTCTTCCAGAATGTCAGAAAAATGTTAGAGTGGGCAGGTTAAGCTGACAAAACCTAGGCACCCCTTCTATTGAGCTTTTATTTTTTTTCTTTCTTTTTTTTGTTTTTCTTTTAATATGATCTGTCGTGG
>NW_009720632.1:0-209 GCF_000703405.1 Apaloderma vittatum
GCCCCCCCCGGGCTGGGCTGCCCCCGGCCCCGCCGACCCTGCACCACCGGGCTGGGCACCCAGGGACGGACGGCCGCAGAAGGGCACAGCCCGGGGAAGTGCACTTGTTGCTTTATGGGTGTTGTCAGACCCCATTGTTGGGGCTGTCAGCAGGTCGCTTGGGGGAGGTGGTGCAGGGCCGTGGAGCTGCATCCTGTGACACCCCAAGA
>NW_009720633.1:0-9172 GCF_000703405.1 Apaloderma vittatum
CTGGGCGTAGCGCGGAGCTTTGGCTCTGCACCGTGCCGTTTTATACCAGACACATCGCCAGGGCCCTTCCCGTCCTGCCGTCAAGCCCCGTCCCCGCGCTGAACGGGTTGCTGACAGGCGGCACTTTCTCTTACGGGCTGGGTGGCAGTGCTAGGAGCTTGCGCTCGGCCTCCAGTTTTCCATTTCTTGCTGTCTCGTAGGAAAAAAAAAAATAAAAAAATCGCTGGAGACCATCTGCCAGGACTCAACGCTCCTGGGACGTGTCTCCCTTCAGTGTTTTGCGCAGAACACTGTGTTCGCAAGGTGTCCCCAGACGCCAGCCGTGCCCTGCGGTGTAAAAGTATAGTTTTAATATTCTCGACTCTTTTGCCAGGTATGATGAAAAAAAAAACAAACAAAACAAGACAAACTGGTGCTGCTGACGATTCAGCACTTCTTTCGCTCACATCGGTTGATTTGGTAACAGCTTCTCGTCCAGCTGTTCCTCACCTTTTGGAAGCAAAATCTTTATTTTGATCACAGTGTTAATAATATGGTGCCATCAGAGTATCTTGACAGTGCGTTACTTTGGGGAGAGTGCTGTTCTTGTTGGATAGTGTAATTAAGTTTCAGCCCTTTTATTAACCCTACATTGTGTTTTAGGAGTTAGGTCTGCAAGTGCAAAGTTGTGATGGAGTTCTGTGTAAACTGTGAATCGTAGAGTTGTAGAATCGTTTAGGTTGGAAAAGACCTTTAAGATCATAAAATACAACTGTTAACTTAGGGATGTCAGGTCCACCACCAGACCAAGCACACGTAGCATCTCTGGTAGACTTGTCCATTTTGAAGGCTTTGCCAAAATACTTTCATTGAAGCAGATTCGTATGAGCTCAAGGGTAATGTTACAGGTGTTTATTCTGTCTTTTGGGTGGTTCATCCTCAAAACATTCTCAAGCTGTCCTTTTAAAGAACTGTGATTTTGATGCTACTTGGAGATGGCGGATGTACTTACACCCCATCCAGTCTTAGTAGCGAAAGAACATGAACTGGATGATTGAGTGACTGATAATTGTCTTGCTTTTTCAGGGTGTTAATTCTTGGTCTGTAGAGTTTTTGGGACAAAAGCACTTCACCAGCCTGGAATGATGTGCTTTTCTGCTTGGCTTATTCTTTGGTTATGTGTAAAGAGCTGAAGAAGGAACTTCAGGTAGCTGGTGACTGTGCGTAATGGAGGTTTATTGTGAAAATTATATCTTTCTTTTCCGTCTGCTGTGCTAAGATAATAGAAAATACTAGCGGTAATCTAGATAGATGATGCTGAGCAGCTTTATTATAAGAATGCAGAAGGCAGTCGATTTCTTGTATTTTTTCCTTTTATTGAAATGAACTGATCTTGCTGAGAAAGCAGTGTAGCTGTTAATAAAAAAGTTGGAAAAAATGCCTTTTTTTTGCTTTTTTTCCCATTAAAAGTGGTGCACATGTAAGAGTGTGTAGTAGTATGGGGATGGATGCTGTAAACCTGAGATTAAAACAGGACAACAACAAAAAAACCCTGTGAAATAAATGTAGGCGACTGGGACACTGCTAATGGCCTCTGAATTGCAGTTTAACTGATAAAGAGAAATGTGGAAAAAAACCCCTCAACAACCCAAGTGGCAGCATAACAGAAGCCTGGCAGCCACAGAAATGGTGTTCTAAGTCATGGATTTATTCTCCCCTCTCTTGAATTACTCACATTACTTGTATTTTAATGAATGGCTAATCTAAAACAGTGCACACCAAACATGTCTGTGTGCTGCCTTTGTTCCTGAAGGAGCAGTAACACGCATTGTTTCTTGATTTCATGTTTAGTGGTACATTTATTTTACGTTTTCTTCTTAGAGAGCATGCCAGGTTTGGTTGGGTGTTGTTTTTTTTGTGGTTTTGTGTTTTGTTCTCTGCCACCCCTCCGAATCATTGAGATGTATCTGCCGTAGAAGTACCTGACAGAAAACGTAAGCTCAGAAGAATTGTGAATATGGGCTCACCTGCAAGTGTTTAGAGGATGTGTGAAGTGAGCCAGTGCTAACAGGCTGTCGTGGGAGCAAATTAAGGGAATCTTTTGGAGCGGGAAAATGTGCAGATGGTGTGAGTGAAGCAAAGGAGAAAACGAATCCTGAATATTATATGACTGAGGCTTTTAGGGGAGACTCCTTCGTATTTTGATTCTACTGCTTAAGTGCAAAAGAGATTGCATATAGTCCAGTTTAGAGCAGCTGTGTCTGGATTATGTCTGATAATCTTCTCTTGGCATAGTTTGCTTTATTAGTTTGCATTTAGTGTTGTATTTGTGAAAATAGCACATATTAAATAAAACAAATCCCACTGAAGCAGTCTAGCTTTTCACATCATTCTTGCAGCGTCAACTTTCTTGGCCTTCTCTTGAAACCTTGGTTTTTATCTCAGATCTCTCAACTTTGTTCTTCTGATCTTTCCTGCCTTCTGACTTACAGATAGAAATAACTGTTATGTCAGCACAGCTTGCAAGGGTCACGGCAGAGGAGGACCCTGCCGAGGCTGGATCACGTGCTCGTGGATGCTTTGTCATCAGCCCCTTTGCTCTGGTTGCATCATTGTCCTGAGACATCCTTCAGAGCCTTTCACTTGCTCACTTTTGTTACCTCATACTTTGTCCCCAGCTGTTGCTATCTCAAGGTAGTGATGGTTCTCTTCTAGTTTTCCCCTCTTTCTGCTTTATATGCTGTGTCTTCAGTGCCATTGTATTCCCAATTTCTTGACCAACCTTATCCATCTGATGATCATTCTAAAAACTCGTGTCTCATACCTTCCCTGTCCGGTTTGCTGGATCAATGTCTGAAGTCTTTGCTGTTGCAAGGCTATTGGCAGTTCTTGACCTACGTTATCCATCTGATGATCATTCTAAAAACTCTCATACCTTCCCTGTCCGGTTTGCTGGATCAATGTCTGAAGTCTTTGCTGTTGCAAGGCTATTGGCAGTGGGGATCTTGTCCCATCCCATTCCATGGTACCCAGCTTAGTCCCATGAGGGCATAGTGCTTTTGCCTAATGTGCTTTTGTCTTGAGGCCTGATCTGCAGTATCTCTCTGAGATTTGGCTGCCTCTGTATGTAGGAGGTTGAGTTAGTTGATTGCTTCTGATCTCACACTCTAAAATTTTAAACTGTTGACTGCTCTGTGAAATTACACCCTCTGGAGGTTAGGGATGCTGGGGTTTTTTTGCTGATAGTTTATCTTGCTGATGCTCTGACGAGTCAGAAAAACCCCATGACATATTTGTCAGAATAGCTGGAGTGTTGGAGTACTGTTCAGTGAGCTTAACTGTGCATCCCTGTATTGCCAGCAGAATTTGAGTTCTAGTACCTGCCCACCAGAGTGAACTCTGTTGACATCCAGGTGAAAGCAGCAAACAGGGAAAATGGAAATGAATGTTAAAGATAACAGAAGTGAAAACATGTTCCAATCTTGTGGAATACTTAGAAATATCCAGAGCTAGAAGCCCAGTAGTCAAATGTCAGGGCTTTTTCTTTCTGTTTGAAGAATTTTTTGTCTCCCTGATGGAATAGCCTCAGCTTATCCCAGTGTTGTCTGTAAAGCTGAATGTAGCCTCTTCACTTCTTTCTGTCTTACAGGTGAAGGTCTCTAGCTTGAGTTCCCTACATTGCATGCTTAAAATTAGTACTGTTAGCAAAAGAGTAATTGTATTGCTGTGTTATGACAGTATTCTGAAATGATTGAAAAATCAAAAAAAATCCTGCCTGTTTTTGTGTAGATCAAAATGGAAAAGAACAGAATTGGACATTAAAAGCAGTAGCAGAAGTAGAGTGTATAAAGGTAAGGTATTAATAAAAATATAACATTTAATGAAGAACTAGCTATTCTATATAGCTATTAGCTATATAGCATTATGACCTCCTTTTCTCTAGCTGCGGTTAGCCAGGAGGTGACCAGTGTATGCAGTGTTGAAGCAAAATACATTAGATATTTGGATAATGACAGTAAGATAAGAGTCTTTGCTACTGAAGGAGGTTCTTTGTGTTGATACTTATGTTTAGGTTTGTAAAGGTGTAATTTTGGCTTAATTGGAGAGACAACTTTTAAACTTTCAAGCTTCTGCTGTTAAATAACAGGAATGCTAAAAACCTACAAACTGCAGTTGGCTTGTGATGCGCAGGTGGCCGTTCATTTTCCTGTTTCAAATCCTCGCTTCTGCAGTTTTGGACACTGTTACCATCAAAGTTTCAACAAACAGGGTGGAGCTGTTGTTTTAGATGTTTAGGGTCTAAGACCTGTTGAAATGCTACTGTAATTTTCAGTGGGATGAAGGAAATGTGCAGAGGTGCTTCCTGAATTTGGGTAGTGTCTGCTTTCTCCTTTCTCACTTGGTGTCCTTTGAGTTGACTCCTTCAGTTTAGGATCTGCCAGGTCAAACTTAACAAAGTTGTTATTAACATACTATTTTAATATGCAACAAGGTGCCAGACTTAATCCAAACGCTGAAAGATCCTAATATAGAACCTTAACAGCCTGAGAGCTAATTGCAGTTTGCACAATAGCATATGAAGTCCAAGCAAGCGAAACTACTTTTTTAAATCCATCACCTTATTTCAAATGTTTGACTTGGAGGCACAGGAAATGCATGTCTGATGGTAAGTGATCCTCTTATAAACTTCCTTCGAAATTTCCTCCTGCATAATTTTTTTATGCCTTGTAATCAGATTTTACTCGATCTTTTGAAAAAGACTTTAATCACTTGGTGAAAGCTGTTCTCAGAGGTGTTCCAAGAGAGCTTAAATCAGAGCGATGAGCCTAGTAACACCTGATCTCTTGTTTTTTCATTCAGATAATTCATTGTGTGGTCTTGCAAACACACTGGGAGCTGCTGTCAGGGTGTATGGGTTAAAGCCTTCTAGTATCTGGCTTTTTCTTGGTGTGGAAGTGTGTGAAAGCAACTTGTTATTCTTGTCTCTTCTTAGATAGAAAGACTTCTGGAATCTGTAGTTTGAAAGGTTTCTCTACAGTGTTTGAATTTGCCACTCTTTGCAGTCTATTACAGAGTTTCTATAGAACTGAAAACTGCATTTAATGTTACTCCACTGATATCATCAATAAATGAAGAAATAAAACCTGCTGTATTCCTATTGCCAGCTCGTGCTTATCTGTGTATGCATTAGCCATCTTTACCATGGACTTTGCTGAATTAATGTTTTGCTGGCCTACTGCAACCTGTAAAATTTGTCAGATACTTTATGTGATATGAATTCCTGTTGTGTAGGTATATCCTCAGTGTTTGGATCAGATCTCTCTTGCATTTAGCAGGGTTTCAGATGGATTATCTTTTCTCTTAGGCACTCCTTATACCCGACTAGGCTGCTGTGCATAATGTTGCTTTTATTATTTACCTGTTCACTGGCTTCTGTGTCCAACTTGGTTTTGTGTAAAAGGCAAATGCCCAATCCAGGACTGAAAATGCGGAAATATGGCAGGCATTCGGTATGATAAACTGAATCATGACTGGCCCCTCAAGTGGCAAGCCATTAGTCTGTTTCACTGTCTTTCCACTGTCTTACGTCGGCTTACACTTGAGTGAGACTATCCTGCACTAGTAAGTCATATGTCTCAAAATTCTGTGTATTAAATCTATATAGTTTAGATCAGTCTTTCCAAACTGATGTTGAATAGTAGGCATATTTTTTTTCACAACTTTAGTGCTTTTCAGATGTTTATCTGATGTACTCAGCAATCTGTAGGTACCTCCTACAGGCATGCCCTGAGTGCCACCTTAGGTGTCATACTCTCATCTCCTTGGTGACTTTTATAATCTCTTGGGGTGCATTTAAAGCAAATGTCACTGAGCTGCAGACCTCTTCACTGACATCTGAATGGTAGTTGTCTAGACCTTCTGGTCTTTATTGCTTGCATCTTCAATGTTTAACATCATCTTCGCTTATTGATGGGCTGGTAGTTACTTGGTGTCACAGGTACTTGCCTCTCCTTGAGCATAGGGCAAATGTTTATTGGATGCCTGTTGCTGCTTCACCATTAGCAGTTAAGTCAATTAATGGGATGGGAGGGCAATATCCTTGTTGGTGTGTTGTTTTTTTTTTTGTCACATATAATAAAGCTCTTCTCTTATATTTAACTCTATTGCTTTCCCCTGTATCTGACTTCCTACACCTAGGGCCACCCAACCTGTGTTGATACTGTTTATTTCTTGTATATTTTAGCATGGCTTTTAGCTTTTTGGGGAGGAATGGACTTCAACTGTCCTTCTTGATTGAGAAACAGTGGTTCTTAATGAATAATTCCTGCATCTGATACCACAGTTTCAATTCAAGTTTGTTCTTCTCAGACAATTTTCTAATAATTATCCTTAGCTTTATGAAATTAACTTCCACAGAGTTGTCCCTCGGGTATTGTTAAGTATTGTCTGGAATGGTCCATGTTGTATTTGATTTGATCAAAACTACTGCAGGTAACTTTTAAATAATTGTTTTGTAGAAGTAAATCACAGATGGATCCAAAATAGTTGTTTACCTGTTTAACAGGTTTTTGAGCTGGAACACTATTTACAAGTTTTAAAAGAACTGAAGCAGCACAGGTAGGCCTATGACCTCTCCAGGATTTCTGTATTTAACAGTCTTTACATGACTAATTCTATCTTCTGTGAGAAGTGTGCATATTTCAGTTAAATACATTATGAAATGCACTGTGAGCTTCCATGTTTCTCATTCAACTGGGAAGAAAGTTTCAAGTTTAATTAAGATATGAAAATAAAAAAAAAATCAACCAGAGATTTCTCAGTTTAAATTTTAATGAAAAGGTGCAAAAACCTAAGATGCCCACCTTCACCAGGCTTTCAAAATAGATTCGTTAATGTCCTTTTAAGTTATTTTCACTGTTATTAACTTTGAATATTATGCTTCTAACTAACAAATAACAGACTGAATACCTACAGATGTTAGTGACCTTTTTGTTCTTTTGCAGTGTGGAGTGCAAGAGACCATCTGTGGCTGTGGGATCAAGTTAGATAATAAGACCTTAGCTAAGGAATTCCTTTGACTGATGATTGTTGAAATTCATAAGCACTGTGTTGTGGTGTGGATTTGTATCCTACTGTTGTGGAAAGTGACAAGGAATTGGAGCAAGGTACTGGCAGGTACTCTCCCTCTCTTAACAGCTGCATGAGGACATCTTAAAAATGAAGTGAAATGTCAGTGAATGGTTGTGGCTCAGTTTGTGTTCCCTCCAGCACACTGCTCCTGAGTGTTCATGCATTCATCCTGTGGGAGATGAGTTGAGGTGGGATTTGGAAAGAACTGTAGAGGAGGTGGGTACTTGCATTCAGTGTGGAAGCATTTTCAGAGACCTTCAGTTCACGGAAATCCTGTGCCGAGAGTGAACTGAATTGAGACACCGTCAGATATATGTAAATCTCACCTGCTTTGTTTGCAGGTTTTACTTTTAGTGGACAGGCTTAAATTTGGAAAGGTCTTAACATTGATGGGGAGGGAGCATAGGTTCAAAACTGTGTTAAAGAGGTTAAAAAAAATGATTTTGTTCCATCTTTGCTTGCCACTGTTTGGGGAGTTGGGCATTTAGAAACATGAAGAAGTTGTGATCTTTCAAAACCATTGTGCTGACCTCAGACTGCTGATGCTCTCCCTTGCAGCTGAACATCCTGTATGAATGGAAAGTAAGTTGGACGAGAATGCCTGATCTAGTTGAGAGGAGTCCCTGCCCATGACAGGGAGGTTGGATTAGATGATCTCTAAGGTCCCTTCCAGCCTAGGCCATTCTATGATTCTATGACATGTCTGATGAGGGATAAAAAGAGGTATCTTGTTTGAGATTATCTCTAGCCTGAAACTGTTGGCGAGTTCTAAAAGACATTTGGCTACCAGCCTTGACCATGTCTCTTTAAGGAATACTGGTTTTAACCTTATTACTTAAAGCTCCTGTGACTTAATTCTCTTAATTCTTTACAGCTAAATGCTCTGCTAAACAGACTCCAGCATTTCTACCATGGGGAGATAATTATTGGGTATAAAATAACTGCAGAATTGCACTTTGAAGTATTGGCACACTTGATGCTTATTTGCTTAGTTCAGGCCAACGTAGTAACACTCAGTTTAAGAAACATCACTAAAAAGAAAAATAAATTACATGCTCAAGGATTTCGTGGGTCGCCTCTGTCCAGATGAAGTCTACAACATACCACTGATCTGCTGTTCTTCGTTGGCTTCTCCTGAGGAAAGGAGTTTGCATCTGGAGCTAAGTATGGTGGCCCGTTAAACTCTTAATTCTTTTAAGCTTTTATGTCAGCACAGTGGTGCAGACTCTGTGGTAGGGTTGCAGGCATGCTTGAGTAAGGCAAAGTGAACGGATGAAGGCACCGCACCATCTGAAACCCATTCTGGAGGAACAGCAGGGCTGTTGTCCAAGGCCTGAGCTGGGAGATGGTTGGTTGGCTTGGGAACAAACAAGGTTTGTTGGCTTGAACTTCTTCCCTGATTTTCTAGCAAATCTGACTTGTATTGTCCTGCTCTCTGGCATTTTTGTGACTTGTGGCCGCCAGACATTCTTGTTCAGCTGTGCTGCGGCGGCCATCGGGCTGCGTGTCAGGGTGGGCAGTCAAGCAGAGCACAGAGATCAACCCTCCCTGATGCAGGTGCTGGTGGAGAGCCTTGCGTACTGATGCGAGTACACTGTGCTTCTAAACCTTCATGGAACTTTTTTTTTCTGGCCACCTGTAATTTTTGGAGTTGCCGCAGATTCAGCTTATTTTTTGTGCTATGGGATACCTGATCAAGGCTAGGCAGCTTTATAAACCTCAAGCATGAGGATCTGTGTGCTTTGCTCTGTACTGATTGTTGGCATCCTGAGTATCACAAGAAGGTTATTTACTGTAAGGCATTTTTTTCAGCAAATCCTTGACCAGACTGTTCAAAGACTGCTGTGCAGACTGAATTCTTTGAGTTCTGTAATCATGGGTTTTTTTTTTTTGGTTGTTTTTTAATTATTCTAAAATATATTTCAGAACAGTTCCATATGGTCAGGTAGTGATGGAGAGGCTAGTCACGAAAGGTTGAATTTCATGTAACCTATGTTGTAAACTGAAAATTTCTGCAGTTTCCAAGGAAAATGTGTGTGTATATATATATATACACACATAC
>NW_009720634.1:0-897 GCF_000703405.1 Apaloderma vittatum
TGCTGCCGTGCCTCTGGCTCTGCGGAAGCTTCTCCTTCCTCTCCCCCTCTCTGCTTTCTTTTTCCTCTTCCCCTTTCCCTCCTTCAGACCGACCCTCCGTCCGTCTGTCCGGCCCTCTGTCCGCCGGCGGCTGAATTTTCCAAAGGCTGCGCAAGATATGCCTAAGGGTTGGTTCCTCCCGCCGCCTCTCCTCCGTAGCCAAGTTTAGTTCCCTTCAAGTGATTCATCAGTCTCCAGCTTTAGCAGTCCAGAGTTACCCATTTATGATAACCAGCCAGTGTAAGGAAAAGGTGTCATGAAGCTTCTTTACCTCTCAAAAGAGCTAAATTTCTCAACAACGCAGAGACATTGTGTCACGTTTACTAGAGATGTATTGGGGATCTTTAACGTTTACACTACTCCTTGGGAGAATTGAGTTCTGTTTTAAGATTTCAGTGAGTTAAAACATTCGTTGGTCTTGTATGATGCACATCGAGAAAAACCTGCACTTTGAAAAAGAAACAGGAAAAAATCAACAACGTTTTTGTACACTAACGTGCCTGCTTTTGTTGATAACTTCTTACTGTAAAAGCTTTCAGAAGTCTATAGTGAAAATGTTTGGTAAATTCACTGCAGTTTAAAATTGATGATTAGTTCTTTTACTAAAACAACTGAGATGTTGCTAGGATATGGCAGTTCAAAGGAAGTCCAAATGTCATACACATTCCTTTTTGTAAACTGGTTCTTTGTTTTTAATGCAAGGCAGGATTTCTTTTTGTTTTACACAGGTCAAGGGTTTAATTCTATTTTGTACAATTACATGGTTTACCTTGTAACGAGTTCCATTTTACTTGTTAGAATTCATCAATCTGGTAAGCTTGAATATTAAAAGTTTTATTTGAAATATATATATATATC
>NW_009720635.1:0-201 GCF_000703405.1 Apaloderma vittatum
GGCTCCGAGGCGGCGCATTGCTCGCAGGTCATATCCATAGTAACACGACCTTTGCGCGGGAGGGAAGGACTGGACTCTGGACCCTTGGAAAGAAAAACAACAAGTGTGAAATGTTTATGTGTGGTGTCTAATTCTGTAGAGTTCATTTGTTAAATCTCCTCCCAGCTTTACGATGTCATTGTTGTTTCTCGAGTGTCTGCG
>NW_009720635.1:242-477 GCF_000703405.1 Apaloderma vittatum
CTCTGCCGAGAAGCTGCGACTGCCAACTGCTGCTGCTTTCAGTTCAGCTTTTGGAAGGGGGAACTCGAAAAATACTTTGAAGAACTGAAACTTGTGGACATTGAATGGAAGCTTCTTTCCCTTTCTTCACTCTACATCCCTTGGGGAAGCTGTTCCCAGCTCACGTCAGGCAGGGAGCAAACGGTGGAGCGAAGTTTTCTTCCTTCAAGGTCACCCAGGACTCTGCGGAAGGCGC
>NW_009720635.1:564-10319 GCF_000703405.1 Apaloderma vittatum
GGAGCGGAAAATTGGTTCTGTCACCGAACTCATATGAAATTCAATTGCCTTTTGAGTATTTTTGTTCATTTGTGATAAAAAACACATATATTTTTAGCATTAATCCCCGATCGCCACACGTGTAGGCAGCATCACCTCAGGGATGAACTAAACCCAGACCCAAAGCTAGAGCCTGCTTGTACAAACACATTCACTGACATAATCCGTGCAGAGGAAAATCCATTGTATCAATCTGCACAGTGAAGTCAGCGGAATAATGCTCTAAAAATAGACGAGACAGCGCGGCAGAGCTCGCCCAGTGTGGGATGTGGAGGCATAGTTAGCGAAGACCTGATTAAATGCCCATTGAATTCAACTGGGACTGCACCCGTTGTGTTTTGGGGGCACTGAATCAGGCACTCATCAACCAAAAAGTGGGCTGAGATGCCAGAAGCAGCCAGACATTATTTATTTTTGTCATGATCTATCCTCTTTGACAGCCTAGTAGGAGCAGCAGTGCATTCCGGGGCCTGGTGCAGTGCAGTGTAGTGGAAACGTACTGGAACACCACTAAAATAGGAATTAATGTAATTACCATGCAGGGAAGTAGCAAGGCTAACCAGAGAATGCCTGAATGATCCATGGTGTCCTGCGTGACCTGGGGCAAACTGCACAGTTCCAAAGGACACCCTGACCTGCAAAGCAGATATTTCTAGTGTTGCCCTACCTTAAGAGCTGTAAGACTATCTAAATGTTTGTCAAAAGCTCAGCAGATTCAAATGGGATGTGCTGTAGAAAGGAGAAGCAGTATTTGTTCGTAAACCCATAGACCAAAGTATGTAATTTCTGAGAGACCCAAGGTGCAGCAGCAGCGCCATGAGCTGTGTTTCAAATATTCCCTGGATTCTGCCACCTGGAGCGGAGACCAACTGCTTAGGTACGGCAATGAGAATGCCCAGACCTGCAGGTCCGACCCTCGCTGCCCATCAGTAGCTGCCTGAGCACTTTGGGAGGAAGACGCTGCCCCAAGCGCCTCTGGCACAGGTCCCTCTGCCCGCGTCGGCGTTGGAGGAGCTCTCCTGCCCGCGTCGCTGCGTCCTACTGCAGCCCTGTGCCAGCTTGGAAAAGGTTTCTTACCACGGAGTTTTGTTGTGAATTCCTGGGTGTCTGAGGCTCTCTGGAGAGCATGAAAAGAAACTTTGGTCTCTGTGGGTTTGACACCCACCCTAATAGATGCTTTCAGCTTTATTTTTTCGGTCAGTTTTCCGAGAAGAAGCCCAGCTCATTGAAAACACGAGTGCAACGAGGGCAGAATCCTTCCAGGATCTGCCAGGAATACTGGAGGTGCTGTATTTATCAGGAGGTGTTTGGGAGGGGAAGGGGTGATGATAGACATCTCCCTTTACACGCTCCAGTCCTCTCTGGTTTCTCACTGATCGCACTCGGGTGTGCTGGGCTTGCAGATGCAAGAGCCCACAGAATTGGTGAACCAGGGCACCCTGCGATGTGCCCCTTCAATTAAACCTTTATGCTGAGGTTGCATTCATTGCTAACATCCTAATGCAAATGCGAGGTACAAACTGATACACGCTGCAGCGAGCTCCCCGCTCAGCCCCAAATCCTGCCCCTGGGATGAATCTGCTCCTTTGCTGCAACGCACAAAAAGGGGTTCCCTGGCTTCGGAGATTGTCTTCCATCCGGAGTGCTGCTGATTTCTTGCTGATGAATATAAACGAGACAGAACGTAGCTGAGACTCATCATCTCGCTCCCATCACGCGCACACGCCTCCCCCCCCCCAGCCTCCCCGGCTTTCCCGCAGGGTCTCGGAGCGGCCAGCGGGTCAAATAGCAGTCACAGTGGGGGAGAGGTATGCAGCAAACAGAAATAATGAGGAAAACATTGACTTTGCTTTGCAGATAGCGAGGGAGAATTGAGTAAGAGAGTTTCTGCTCTCGTGAGTGTTGCGAGATAGAACACTCTCCATGCAGCGAGCTACACACGTGTGTGGATGGACGCTTTTGAAGACTGGTTTTTTTAATGAAAAGGCTCCTCTGGAATGCCTGCTGAGGTTACTCTCCCTTTTCACATAAGGTTAGGATTGGGTAATCTCGAAGTGCTGCAAATGTTGACAAGCTTTGTTGAAGCCTAAGGCCTTCTCAAAGGAATTTCCGCCCTTTGACTTATTTTAATTTTGGTTTTCCCTGCTCTCTCCGCTGCCTCCTGCTTTCCGCTGCACAATTATTTTTTTTCCTTCTGTTTTCCTATGTCATTACTGCACTTTTCAGTGCCACCATCTTGAAGCCAGATGTCCTACAAAGAGTCTGGAGTAAATCTAAATCAGGGTATGTATTTATTATCCTGCTGGAGGAATCGAGGTAAGCGGCAGCAGCAGGTCACAGACGTTTCATATGAAGTTAGTTTTACTTGCTCCAATCTATGAAGAAGCAGAAGAGCCCTTACTATGGGTTTTATACAGGAGATTGCCACTGGTTTAAGGTTTGAGAGAGAAAAGTTAGCCAGTTTGGGGTGTATGACCCTTTTTAAATGGGAAGGTTTTTCAGTTCCAGGTGTTTTCAGAGGCTGCTGTTTATCCAAAGTGATTTTCAGAATTAGTGAGGCAGGGCAAGGGAGGAGTCCCCAGTGAGTAAATCTGATTTCTCATGTTCAGTATTTGACTTTGTGTTTTGGTTTTGATGAGAAAAAGAAAAAAACCCACATGTTCCCTCATGCACCCTTCGTGGACTTTAAAAAGGCCGTTCAAGCCATGTCCCTGCTGGTGGCGTGTTTTCAGCAGGATAAAGAAAAGGAGCGAGCCCCGAAAGTGAGAACTGTACCCTGCCTACTCATCTGTCGTTCTGGTGGGGTTAAAACCCGACAGAATTCATCCCTGTGGTTCTTCTAGAACTTCACAGAAAGTGCCTGGGCAAGCAATTCTGCTGTTTGCAAAGAGAAACGTGTACTTTTAGGTAATGTGTTAATTGGCGTGGGTGGGTATGATCAGATCTCGTCTTGCAAGCCTTTGAGACAACTCCCTGAACACTCCCACGGTCAGATATCAACAGATAGTGCTGCGCTTGCCAAAGCCCATAAAAACCTGGTAACAGACTCAGTGCAGGCAGAGCCCAAGTGGGTGCATTTATTTCAAAGGGAACACATGTGTTTGCAGCAGACATTAATTGGGCCACATGTTTTCCCCTAGCTGAAATGCAACTGTTGAGAAAAGAATACAGGGTGACCTTGGATCATCTATTTAGTTTTTATTTCTTCATGTGGCTTTAATAAACTTAATCTGGGTGACAGCCACTTTTTTGACAGCGCTTGTTCCTAAGTTTGGAGGTAGAGCAACATGATGTCAAATGTAATCTTTTGCGTTTTTCAGCAAGCAGCCAAGAGCGCTGAGGACAGGGTTAGCCTGCGCTGTCTTCGTAGCTCTTGTCTCCCTTCGGCAGAAAGAGCCCTTGCTCGAGTCATCTCGAGGCGAGGGAACGTGTTGGAGTGACTGTTCTGGTGGGGCTGGGATGCCCCAGCCTGTAGACGACAGATGGGAGCACAGGATGCGACTTGACTGTTGGCAGCACCGTAGAACTCATGAGTTCCCCCTGCTCCTGTCATCTTTTCTTGAGACACAACCCTCTAGTTCTGTGGCAGATCCCCAAGCTGACACTTTAGCAGAAACACTCTGCGGGGGTTGGATCCAGCTGAAAAACATAGACCTCAGAGGAGAAAATGTGTGTCTTCCCAGCTTCCCACAGAGTCCAAGCATACTGGTTTCTTATGCTCGCCTTTGCTATGGGCATTGCGATCTATTAATGCAGGGAAAAAAATCAAGTCAAATGTACGTGCTGATTTTTCTGCATAAATCTAGAAGAGAATGGTCCCTCCTGGAGTGAGGGCAGAAAGGACTCTAACTGGAGCTCGCAACTGACCGAAGAGCGAGCGCGTGAGAAATCCAGACAGAGGAGAGGCACAATCTTAGGGGCAGTGTGGTGGACCTGAACAGACGGAGGCAAAGCAGCGCTTTATATTCCTGAAGTTCTGTGATACTAGGCGGCATGTGACTTCCTGCCAAATACACTCCATCAAAGAAGCGTGGTGTTACTCCTGCTCGTTCCTTTGGGTCTCCGTGCCCTAAAAAGCAGGCCGTTAACTTTGTAGCTTGCTGGCTCGGAGCAGCCCAATACACCAGTTGCTCTTTGCTCTCTCTTTGAGGAAAGGGAAGCAACCCAGACCGTAAACCCAAGGAAGGGTCGCTTTGACTCACCTCTCACTTTTTCCTGCCGGCTGCACAAGCCCCCTGTCACGCCTGGGTATTCCAGGGATGTGTGGTTCTCATGTTGGCAGTCATTCTGCCCCAGAGCCACTGGGTAGATGTGCTTCAGCATCCCAGTGTTCTTAGGCAAAAGCATTTATTTTCAATTGCTTCTGTATTGTCCAGGTTTTCATAGCCAGGCATCCTAATAATGGAATTTCCATGTCTGTGTTAATCAAACGATAATGAAAAGAACACAAAAGTGAAAAGTTGCCGTCTGACATCTTCCCCAAGCAGTGTGGAGGAACAGCGCTGGAATGTCAATGCCTTAGAGCTAGAGATCTCAAAGCCCGCTGGCTGCTCTATGAAGTGACCCTGGCTTCCAAACTTGACTTCCTCCGTGTCTCTGGAGGCAGTTGGCTGCTGAGATCAGTCGCCTGAGCGAGTCACTATTGCCCTGCACTAGTGCAGAGCACGGGTGTGTGGTGTATGTAGTCACTGAGCAAATGGATTTAAACCTCCTGGTCCTGCAAGAGGCTTTTGAAAAAGATTACAGAGTGAGATGACAGCCAGAACAAACCCAAGTGCTGCGGGGAGGTCTCCAGTTGCTTTTTGGTGCCCAAGAGCAGCCTGCGTGACTCCCAGAAGTGCTGCTTTAGCTTTGACCCTTGGCTGTTGCCTTCCCTTGACACACCACGTGCAGGTGCTGCCCGGTGTGAGTGCATTGGCTGAAACTCTCCCTTTTTTAGCTCGTAGGCACTTTGCAGGACAGCCGGAGCTGCTGCTGCTGCTTTGGGCACTGCTATTGATCTGAGGAGTGCTCCCAGATACCCGCATCGCTGGCACATCACAGTCTGGACACTTGCTCTAAGAAAAGGAGGCAAGTCATTGCTGCCTCTTCCAGGGAAGTCAGCTCGTAGTGCCTTTGTGCAGAGAGAGGAGTTGGAAGAAATGCAGGTTGAGATGGTCTCTGGAATGTTTTGGCTCTATAAGAAATGCTGTCATATGAAATAAGGGCTTATAATAAAAAGGGCTCATCTCAGAAGAATGTTCACAGAAGATGGAAACCCTCGTAGTGGAAGACAAGTGATGTCTGAAGGGGCAGTTCCTCTCGCTGGAGCCTGCTGGGAGTGCCCATTTCACACGGATGGGGCACAGCGACGGCAGCTCACTGCCGTGGCCGTTGTACCCCCTGCGAGTTTGCTCGTTACAAGTACTAGCAGAGGTGACAAGCTCATTGTCTCTGCTCTCTCAACTGTTGAATGTAGCAGAATAAGTGCTCTTAAAAAAAAAAAAAAGAAGAAATCCATCCATCAGAGCAGTTCTTCGGTTCAGTGTGAGCCTTAGAGAATGAGAACTTGCTCAGGTACCAGAAGGAGAAGCCACAGCATCTCCTAGCCTAGCCCTTGAGATCTCAGGCCACATCTCCCCTTGTTAATAGTAAATAAAGTGGCAGAATACGATTGACTGAAATCAGCAGCAGGATCAAACAGTCAGAAATCGCTTTTTGAGCTGTTGCTTGGCTTTCTTTTCTCAGCAATAAAATACTTTGTTGTCTCTTCTGGACTCCATCAGGGCTGCAGATTCATGGGGAATCTGGCAGGGAGGTATTTTGTTACTCTTCCAAAAACTCTGCCAAAGGCAGTAGAGAGAGCGATACTGTGTGTTCTGTGGTGGCTGAATAGTCTCTAATGTTGATATACAGATATTCCTGAATATTCAGTATCAACATTCTGACACGTTGCTCAAGTGTCTGCTGGTGCAAAACCTCACAAGCCTCCTTCACTCACATCAGCTCTTTGAACTCCAAAACTCATTCAGCTTCTTTGTTGTCCTGTTGGAATAGCTGAGGTTTAACAACCATGTTAATCAAATGAACTATAGCCTTGGATTTCTTTAGGAGGGGTATGATGCTGGCACTGAAAAATGATTTTAAAACCCCAAAATGTCAATGTCCTGCAGCAAAAGTTGGTACATATGTTAAAAAACCGAAGAAGTCATGTGCGAACAACTGCGTTTAATCATTGACTAGAATGCTCTGCCCCCAGCATCACAGGATTAGAGCCCTGAGCCTTCTGACCTCATTTTGATTGTTTTAAATGTACAGCGTCAATGGGTCTTCATTCCAGTTTTACAAATAGGTTTCCTGCTACACATCCCCTCTGTTCAAACAAATTACAGCATTGCGAGGTTTTTTACATAGAAACTCTAATTTGTTTTTTACTTCAGACAAGTACTCCTTCTGATCTCATTCCCTACATCAAATAAAAGATAAACTTAATTCTTTCAAGCTCCTCGCCCCAGTGTTCAGAAGCACTGACACTCTCTGGCTGGAGGTGTCACGTTTTCTGCAACGCCATCTGGTAGGTAGTGTGGAAATCTTCTGTTTTCCCTTTAAAAACCTCTTCATGCTGTCAGTCCGATTTGGGAATGTCTCCTCATCGCACACAATGGAGGAAGTCGCGTTCAATCCTTCTTCTGGCGAATGAGCTCTCCGAGAAGACCTCCTCTTGAACGAGCCACAGGAGCCCCGCTGAGTTTATTTTAGTTGGGTTTATATTAGGTCTGCTTTTTGCTGATCCCTTCATTTTTCATCATGTTGTCTGTCTCTTCCAGTTGTTCCTGTTGCGGAGGACTGTGTTTTAAGAGATCCTGAGCCAGCATGCTGTGCATGCGGGTTGCTCCGCTCTGCGCCCTCCCTTCGGGCGCTCTCTCACCCGCGTGCGCCCGCGCCCTCCGACATGCCAGCGCTGCGACCTGCCCTGCCAGGAGCTGCCCTGAGAGCGTTCGGTGTCCGCAGCCCCGGAGCGCCAGCTCTGCTTCTGCCCAGCGGGGGGATTAACACCTCCAGGGCTGGATGGGGAAAGATGGGGGCCAGTCAGCTCAGTCAGCTGAGCGTGGCACTAACAACGCCAAGGTCACGGGTTCGATTCCCGTTTGGTGCCCATGTGTTGCCTGATCTAGTTGAGAGGTGTCCCTGGCGACAGGGAGGCTGGATTAAAATGATCTCTGAGGTCCCTTCCAGCCTGGGCCATTCTAGGGTTCTATGACTGTGGGACGGCGCTCTCTGCTCCGAGGGGGAACCGCAGGCGGCGGGAGAGGGCAGGTTTGCTGAAAAAGAAAGGGGCAGGGTGTGCATGAGGGCAAGGGGGAGGTTTCGGTGCAGCATCCCTGCTGCCTGGGCCTGCTCTGCAGATCCACTGGCACACATAGGTCAGTTCTGAAGTAGAAAATGACCAGGCAGCGAAGCACAGGAACCCTTTCCATCTGGGCGAGTGATGGGAAATACGGTGCAAGCCCAGGACTGCAGGGTACCCAGCACTGCTGTTCTATTCCTTCTGACAAGTTATCATTCGGGAATATTGAAGGAGTTTGTTCTAATGATACCTAAAAGTGACCTTTTGCAGTATAAAACACATGCTGGCTACGCTTTAAGGCTGGATGGGCGACTCGTGCTCTAGTGATCTTCATGACAGCTGGCAGCAGTGTTTGACCCAGGCAATTCTTGCTCTGAAATGAGCCTGTTCTCTTTCGGTGGATTATTTTTAAATAGACTTCCAAATTTTCATTTATCAAATACTTTATATACTTAATGGTTCTCGGCCAATGATTTGCTGTCAGCTATTCACTGTAACTGCCCCGTTGAGTGCTTGCCATTGTTAATGTGCAGTTTTCCTGTGGAACTGGCTGTCCAGAGCACACGGCGGCGTTGCTTTCCCCAGGCTGGACGCCTTCCAAGCCCACAGAAAGCTTTCTAGGGGCTCCAGCCTGTCTGATGATGACTGCGAGATGGCTTCTGGCAACAATATTAATGTAAATGCATACTTGACTGTGTTCTCATGACATATTCCAATCTTGTGATCAGAAACGTGCTTAGAGATGTTTTCAAGAGAAAAAAAAACAACACCTCAGGATACTGTCAAAAGTGCATTTGCCTTTACTTAGAGCAGGAAATTTTTGCACTTTGGTTTCTTTTCTTTCTCCGGATTCACCTCTCAGCCTCAGATAGTCAGGGGAGCACAAAAAGAATCAAACTGTGCTGATCCTGGAAACAACTAATGTAACAATTAATATAAAAGTGACCTCCTGACATCAGGGCATGGCCCATTGCACAACAAGGGGAACCTCACTATGATTTTAACAAAATAATTATTTTGCTGCATGCTCACCCTGAGTTCATTTAACAAAATAAACCCACAAGTGGAATAAACTTGTGCTGCCCTTGTTTTTGGAAAGGGAGCAAATGTAGCAAACGAGCAGAAGGTGTGAATGCCCTGAGAGCGCAGGGCCTCCAGCAGAGGGGTTGTGCTTGTGCTGAGCCTCCTGCAGCCCACCCGGGTTCACGTCCCCCCTCCTTCGCTCTGGTGTCAAGGCACAGGTTTGACGCTCGGGTACCAAAGCTGCCAGCACGGTGGTTTGTCGTAACCTCTGCAGCCCTGACCTCAGTGCAGGGCTTCAGCCGCTGTTCTTTACGTGTGCCAAGGGTGAAACAGAGCTGCGCGGTCCTGCCAGGTGTCACGGGAGGACACAAGGCCTGAGCACGCTGCTGGGGTAACCATGGAGCCACCAGGCAGCCCCTGCAGCCAGGTGACAGCTGGGTGACAGCCTGGAGCCCCCGCTCCCGGCCGGCGGTTGAGAGGCGAGTGCTGCGGGTGCTGGGATCCAGGCTGGCCAGCAGAGCAGTGTTTGCCCATGGGCTGTTGCTTATTTAATTGGGTTGCCCTAGCGGCAAATTTGTAATCACATGTGTGACCCATTCGATCCGGTCACAGCTGAACGCCAGAGCTGGGACATTGCCCTGCCTTAAAATAAAACCAGGCTTGAAACCGTGGCCGGTGAGCACCCCTGCTCGCTTGCCAGGTGTGTCTTGGGGGACGGGGGCAGATATCAGCTGTGCTAAGTTGGTCCTGAGCGTTTCATCTCAGAAATGTTTGCTTGGGGGCACTCGGAAAGGGTTTTTTCCTGTGAAGGTTCAGCAAACAGCCTTTGTTTGCATTTTTCTGTGCTATGTGTTTGCTGTTCATTTGCGCTGCACATGCTGTGAGAAATTAAGCCATTATGTTGATGTGTTTTTTCCTTTCTCCTGCTTTCTTTCTTTTTACCTCCCCCTTCAAAATCCTTCCAATTCCTCTCGTTATTTGATGTTAACAGGACAAAAGAAATAAATACATGAAAGGAGATACAAGCTGTGTTCCTGTTTTACTTTGGAGCTGCTGGGGTAACTGAATACCAGTCTGCAAGGTCAAAAGGAAAAAGAAAAGAGAAACAAAAAAAAAGAGAAGTGCCAGAAAGCCTCAGTGCTCAAACCACAGGTTGCGTTGCCTATTGTAAAGCAATTTTCAGCCCACATGCCTAAAGAACGTAACAGTCGCTCTGTAAATCTCCGAGTGTTTCATATAGTTTCCTTGTCATGTGGCCATTAAGTTTTATAACCTTTATATTTCAAGTGAAACAATGAACGTGAATTCCTTCTAAATGCCCTAATAGATCCCACATGTTGGCAATTTTTAATATTTTGGTTGCTCA
>NW_009720636.1:0-1186 GCF_000703405.1 Apaloderma vittatum
GGCCATGTTGGCGGGGAAAGGGGAAAGTGGTGGAATTTCGGGGGTGAATTCCGGCATTTCCGGGGAAAATTCCGCCGTTTCGGGGGCAAATTCCACCGTTTCGGGGTCAAATTCCGGCATTTCCGGGGAAAATTCCACCGTTTCGGGGTCAAATTCCGCCATTTCGGGGGAAAATTCCACCATTTTGGGGGCAAATTCCACCACTTTGGGGGAAAATTCCACCGTTTCGGGGTCAAATTCCAAATTTTGGCTGATTTCTGGCGTTTCGGGGCCGAATTCTGACATTTTGGGATCAAATTCTGACGTTTCGGGATCAAATTTTGACTTTTTAGGGCGAAATCCCGGCTTTTTAGGGCCAAATTCTGACGTTTTGGGAACAAATTCCGACGTTTTGGGAACAAATTCCGACATTTCGGGATCAAATTTTGACATTTTAAGGCCAAATTCCGGCCTTTTGCGGCTGAATTTTGACATTTTAGGGCCAAATTCTGACGTTTCCGGGGCACAAATTCTGACATTTTAAGGCCAAATTCCGGCCTTTTGCGGCTGAATTTTGACATTTTAGGGCCAAATTCTGACGTTTCCGGGGCAAATTCCACCATTTCGGGGTCAAATTCCACCATTTTGGGGTCAAATTCCAAATTCTGGTTGATTTCTGGCATTTTGGGTTCAAGTTCTGACGTTTTGGGGGCAAATTCCGGCCTTTTGGGGCCGAATTCCGACCTTTTGGGATCAAATTTTGAAACTTTAGGGCCAAATCCTGACATTTTGGGATTAAGCTTTGACATTTTAGGGCCAAATTCCACCCTTTTAAGGTCAAATTCTGACATTTTAGAGCCAAATTCTGACGTTTCAGGGGCAAATTCCACCACTTTGGGGGCAAATTCTGATTTTTGGCTGATTTCTAACATTTTGGGGGCAAATTCTGCCTTTTTGGAGCCAAATTCCAACATTTTGTGATCAAACTTCACCATTTCGGGAGCAATTTTTGAGATTTTAGGGCTAAAATCCACCATTTCAGGGTCAAATTCTGAGATTTCGGGGTCAAATTCCGACATTTCGGAGCAATTTTTCCATTTTTGCCTGATTTTTGCCATTTTGGGATCCAATTCCGACGTTTTTTGGCCAATTTCCATCATTTTGCGGCCGGTTTCTCCCCTTCCCGGCCCCTTTCCCGCCTTTTTTT
>NW_009720636.1:1223-1439 GCF_000703405.1 Apaloderma vittatum
CCCCGCCCCCTTCCCCGCTTTTTTTTGAGGCGTTCCCGCCATCTTGACCCCCTTCCCCGCCATTTCGAGGCCCTTTCCCGCCTTTTCCTGAGGCGCTTCCGCCATCTTGAACCCCAATTCTTCCCTTTTTAAACCCATTTGGAGGCCGTTTCCCGCCTTTTTCCGAGGCGTTGCCGCCATCTTGGGGCCGCTTCCCGCCAGGCCGGGACCCTCGTC
>NW_009720637.1:0-5431 GCF_000703405.1 Apaloderma vittatum
ATCGTTAAGGTTGGAAAAGACCTCTACGATCACAAGTCCAACCATCAGCCCAACGCCTCCGTGAGCACCGAAGCCGTGGTGCTGCGTCCGCGCGTGCTTTGAAGGCCGCTGGGGCTGGTGTCTCCACCACGGCCCTGGGCAGCCCGTTCCCAAGCTTTCAGTAAAGAAATTTCTCCTGATAATCTAAACCTCCCCTCGCACACGTTGAGGACTCTCCATCCACCTCATTTGGCCTGCTGCCGTGAGACCTGCCCTGGAGCTCGGCAGGTTTGGGGTTGTAAGGCCTGCCCTGTTCTCCATGCTGCTGGAGAGGCAAATGCAGCCAGTTGCGGTTAAGTTTGGCTTGTTTCCAGTCCCTTTCTCCCTTTGGTGTCACCATGATCAGTAATGCCTGTACCATGAAATTAAATTCTTACCCTTTCACAGATTCACAGAATGTCAGGGGTTGAAGGGACCTCAAAAGCTCATCTAGTCCAGCCCCCCTGCCAGAGCAGGATCACCTACAGTAGGTCACACAGGAACGTGTCCAGGTGGGGTTTGAATGTCTCCAGAGAAAGAGACTCCACAACCTCCCTGGGCAGCCTGTGCCAGGGCTCTGTCACCCTCACAGGGAAAAAGTTTTTTCTAATATTTTTGTGGAACCTCCTATGTTCCAGCTTGTACCCATTGCCCCTTGTCCTGTCATTGGACGTCGCTGAAAAGAGCCTGGCACCATCCTCCTGGCGCTCACCCTTGACATATTTATAAACTTTAATGAGGTCACCCCTCAGCTTCCTCCAAGCTAAAGAGACCCAGCTCCTTCAGCCGTTCTTTGCCTATGTTTCCTTTCCTTGACAAGCATCACAGCAGTTAGCTACAATCCAGTAGGTGTAGGTTTCTATCGGTCTGTTAATATTTATTTTAAATTATAAACAAACAAATCAAAGGCTGAACAGATGAGAGTCTGCTTTCTTATTTGATTCCTGGAGCAACTCTACGTGCCCAACCTCATTTCTGCCCTTGGGTACTAATGCAACCAATTATGCAATTTCCATGCCTTACAATAGCAGAGTCAGCAATTAATGCTAACTATGTAATTGCAATTAACTACAGGCTGGATGAATCAGTGCAGTGCTAGATAAATCTGCAGTGCTGCATCAGTTTGTGGGGACCATCCTCTAAAGATGTGGCACTGATAGTGGACTGTAAATGTTTGTATTTTGAAGCCAGCCTCTTGATTTCTTCATTAGTATGTGTAACCTCTGTTGATGCTATTGATGCCCTCTTGCAGAATCCTGTGGATGCTCTTGAAAATCACCATTTTCACTATTAATGTCCCATTTTCCTTCCTCATTAATTCCAAAGACGTCATTAAAATTTAGGGGAACAAACTGGTATTTAGTCATATCATGCTTTGCCTTTACAAGTCACGTCATCTCCTGGAGAGATAAACAGTATATTTGCACTAATGAAGAGGAAAAACACTTCCTAAATGCCACACAACTACATATCACTGGAACAGGTTGCCCAGAGAGGTGGTGGAGGCTCTATCCCTGAAGGCATTCAAGGTCAGGCTGGATGGGGCTCTGAGCAACCTGATCTAGTTAAAGATGTCCCTGCTCACTGCAGGGGTGTTGGACTAGATGACTTTAATGGTCTCTTCCAACCCAATGCATGAAAATAATTAATAATTTTAAAAAATTAATAAAAGCTGATACCACATGCACAACCATTATCATTTTCCCCATGTTCTCTAGGCATTACTTTGTGCATGTACTGCACCTGCAACACTGCTATGTTTAATGTCACAGACTCGAGGTGGTGATAACACTGCAGTGGGAAATGCACCAGGGGTAGATAGGATGTTAGGAGAATCTTCTTCACCGAAAGGGTGGCAAAGCACTGGAATGGGTTGCTGAAGGAGGTGGTGGAGTCACCATGCCTGGACATGTTTAAAAAATGGTTGGATGTGGCACTTCAGGAGATGGTTTAGTGTTAGGGTGGTGTAGGGCTGCAGGTTGGACTTGATGATCTTAAGGTCCTTTCCAACCTTTATGATTCTAGGATCAGGTGGTGACATCCCATAGCCAAAATTGTCTCCAGGAATAAATGGCCATGGCCCGACAGGACACAGGCATCTTGCCTGTGACACTGGAAGTTTTTCTGTGGTACTCGTGTGCCCTGCTACATCATGCTCTGATGAGGTTTATACCGAGCTTAGTTAGTCATTTCTCCTAAAACTAAAGATTATGTCTGTAGTATCTTGCTTCGTGTTAGGAGTTTTCTATGTCATACACCGACCCCTGTGCACAAGTAACTGGGTTTCACAGTGCTGTACCACAAGACGTGTCTGCGTAGGCATGCTGAACACAGGGCTGGCTCCCCTCCCGATGGGGAAAGAGCCATTTCAGTTCTGTTTTGCTCCTAAGCACTTTCTGTACCATCTTCTCCTATCCTGCTACACTGAGATATACTGTTTTCCTCCAAATGGCACTGCGAGGAACAACGCAGTCCCTCTACCACACAGATTTTTAGCAGTGCTAAGCTTTTCTTCCCATATACTGGTAACTGCTCCAGGACGTGACACTATGTAGAGGCTAATAGTTGCTATTTTAGTCAATATACTGTTCACCCAGCAGCACTGATCATTGTAACAAGCCCTTCTTTCCTGCCTTTAGGCACTTTACTGAGCCCCCATGTGCTCTCAACCTGGCTAGTAACGCCTCTGCATTTTGGACTTTGTATTTTCTCATAGCAGTTTCTGCGGGTAATATAACAGTCTTGGTGTTGGGCCTCAGAGAGACAACAGTTAAGCTCCATCCATCAGGTGTCCAAAAGTAATGGACTTGGAAGAGGGATAGGGAAACAATCCCATTTTCGTTTGAGACCTGGATCAGATGCCTGTCAATATATATAATCCACCACAGATAATATATAATCCACCTAGGGCCAGGCCATCTTTTCTTGGATATTACAAGGGCAAAAAAATCCTCTTTCCAGGCCTTAGTGATTGCCTAACTACTCCATAAGCAGCTGTTTGTCCTCTGTGTTTTAACTCCTGCTTGAGGTCCTCCTGCTCCTCCCTGCTAACAACCATGAAGTAGAACAATTCTTTCTTCCAAAAGTCCCTGTTCTTCCTTATTCCTTGTATTGATTTCTCTTGACTCAACAGCAGAGCTTTCAGAAAGAACAGCCCTCACAGCCCTGCTGTCCATCACAGGCCCAACCACTGGCTCGGGGACTCCCAAGCATAAGTCCAGCTGGTCACGCCTCACCTGTACAGGAGGCAGCGGGTATGGAGACTTAAGCAAAAAGCCCCTCTTCGTCCCCCACCCTCCGCAGTACACAAACAGGTGCAGGAATCTGCCTCTGGTCCTCCATTCCTTGGCCCTAAGGTGTGTGTCATCTCCTCCCGCAAAGCATGGTCAAGATCCCAAATCTGTGCACAAAATGATAACATTTATTGAAAGAGTATTTTTTTTTTAATACAAAAGAAAGCTCTGTACATAGTACTGTGATTACTTCCACATCCTTCCAGAAACACAACCCTGGAAATTGGAGGGGAAAAAAAAAATAATCCCACACACACTTATGCGTACACACACGCGCACACGCACACACACACACACAACCCTCAAACCGGTAAAATGAACTAAAAATGTCACCACACAATAAATGCCATTTCATCCCTGATACACAAGTGTTCTTACAAGTCTGCACTTAAATAAAATACACCATTAGCGTTTAACCAGCAGTTGCCTTTGGGGAGCCAGGGAGGGGATGCAGTCAGGCACCCCGCAGCAGCAGGGGCACTCCTGCCAGCCCGGCCCAACAGCTCTGCTCCACAGTGCCGGCACGCGCCAAGCGGAGCAAAGCCAGGCCATGGTGATGTGCTGGGGCAAAGGACAACGCAAAGCCCAACCCCATCCTCCTCCCTGGATGAACTCCTAGGTACCCAGCCTTGTTCTGGAAACATCACTGAGCAGCTTTCACACACCTGGCCACGGGGCCTGGCCCAGCACTCCCACACGCTCCGAGCTGCGGGGTACGCATTGCTCTCGGAGCAAGGATCCTAAAGGGAGGCAGTGAGCAACATCACTCTTACCAGATGGGCCACCCCACTCCTTGTGAGCCCTTCTCAGGCTGCGTAACAGATCAAGGGCTGAAAGACTGTTCCAGGAGCTTTTTTCACAAGGCAGCTTGGAGGGCTTCACATCTGTGCACTGAGAACAAGCGGAGATGGGGAACTACAGCCCTGATCATCGGCTAGGAGTCCAGGAGATGCTACCTACACAGGGAGCAGGGAGGGCAAGGACCAGCCACTACTGGCCACTTGCTGCCCAGGGCGGAGTGGGGATGTCCATATCCCTTAGGCAGTCACAGGTAGCACTGCTGCACGCCAAGAGCAGTGACAGAACATCACAGGAGCAGAGGAGAACAGGCCAGCCACCAGAAAACCCAGCCCAGCTCTGGCTCCTGGGCACAGTGCAAGCCCTTTGCTCCTGAGGGATGGTTTTCCCACTTCTAGAGAACACTCTGCTTTACTCACTTTCTGCCCGTTAAGCCCAAAATGATGGGTATGGAGTCCTCACTACAGGTAAGTGAGAAACAAGCATTCCACTTGGTTCAGCTTGATCCCTGGCATATGCTGGTGGGTGGAGAGCGCAGCTTAAACGCTAATGCTGAGGGAACATGTCCAAGGTTACAATACAAACTCAAAAGCAAGGCCCCTTTCCTGCCTCCATGCCCACCCACCCCTCTCCCATCCCCCTGGTACAAACCCCATGAAAACTGTACAGGAGCCAAACTTTTATTCCTTAAAGAATTACATAAATACTGAGTTTAACACTTAGAAAAATAAAGTCATTTTCTTTTTTTTTCTTTTTTTCTTTTTTTTTTTTTTCTCCAAGGCTTCTTTTGTCTTTAACTTAAAAAAAAAAAAAAGTTACAGTAGCTGCTTCTTCCACTACGGATTCAGCAGCTTCTCTCACTTGCTCACTCTCCCTCCAGGGACAGGGCTAGGTAGCAGAGCCATTCACAGCAACTCCCATGCAGGACCAAGCATGCTCCAGCCCTTCTGCCCTGGCCTTGCTGAGCCTGCACAGGCATCACAGCTGCTCCTCCACAGCCCAGGGTGGCCTGCAGGTCACCCTGGTGCTCAGAGGAAGAGTCTGCCACCTGCCCAGCAGCTCAGTGCCCTGTGGGCTCTTCCCTTTGACACTTGAGTTGCTTCTCCACCTTGCATCAGACAGAAACTTAGAAAGCGCTGGCTGGAGCTGCAGGGGGATGTGGGAAAGACCCAGCCACGTTCCCCTGGGTGTACGGAGTCCGTAAGCGGTGCGATGGCTGAGAGGAGAGCGTGGGGCTGGGCCGGCCACAGAGCCCCCCAGGAACTCTCCGGGGGCATCGCTGTGCTCCTGGGCCTCAACCACCTCAGCCGTGCGACGGCAGC
>NW_009720637.1:5456-5809 GCF_000703405.1 Apaloderma vittatum
AGCCTGCCAGGCAGCCCGGCAAGGAGGCACTGAGGGCAGAGGGCTCACTGTAGTGCATACGAGGAGGACGGCGCCCTGCTCTCCAGAGATGCACGTGCAAGCAGACCGCTCTCCCCAGTCCAGAGCCCAGGGCGAGCTGCTGCGGCCAGGACCTGCCACCCCCCACAAAGGCACATTGCTGAGGCCAGCAGCACAGCCTCGGCCCGCTCCGCTCCAAGCTGCGCCCGCGGGAAGGCCCTGGGTCCAAGCTGAGACCCACATAGAGCAAACACCCGTGGGTGAGTGACTCAGAGCGTCCAGACGGAGCCAGAGCCTCCAGCTGGGAATGGCCTGCAGCATTTATTTACAGCGCA
>NW_009720637.1:6204-16369 GCF_000703405.1 Apaloderma vittatum
AGGCTGCTGCCACTGCTGCTCTGCTGCCCGATGACAGCCATCTAGAGAGAAAAAGGAGGAGGAAGCACTGGGGGACAGCATGCCCTGAGACCATGTGTGCCAGCAGCCAGGGTGACTCTCTCCTTTCTGGGCACCTGTCCAAGGAGGGCAAGACTTCCTCACCCAAGGGTGGGTGGCACCAGCAGATTTCCCAGACCTGAGGACTGGCCCTACCCACAAGCCTGGGTCTGCCCAGAGCCATAAAGGATGTGCAGGCAGGGGCAGAGCACAGACACACCCTGAACACCTGTGAGTACCGTTCTGTGCCTACCTGGTGAAGCTGGACAGCTGAGACTGGGATCTGAACGGTGCCTGATGGGGCTGTCAGGAACACTTGGGGAACGCCACCTGCCACAGAGAGAGTGCATAAATGACACCATCCCTTAAATAGTGCTCCCCCATAGGTCCTTCCTCTGAGCTCCACAGAGCTTCACAAGGATGAAGGTGCCCGTTTGCATGCACGGAGGCATCCCACAATAAAGCCACATGTGGTAGTTTTGCAAATGCTGGGAGAAGCAGCCACAACCCCTCAATCTAAGTCTTGCCTTCATGGCCTGATTCTTCTTTTCCCCCTCACGCAACCATACACCCTCTCCAGTGTCTCCTAGCTCCCTCCACTGCCTAACCCACACACCACCCATCTCAGCAACCCTCACCCTTTTTCCCCAGCAAACAGCTCAAGTGGTCCTTTACAAAGGAGAATGGCAGGATCTAAAAGCATGCAACAAGCATCATCCTTGCCAGGCCATTGTACAGCCACTAGGAGTGCTTAAAAAGAAAATTCTCTTAAATTAATACAGAGCATAAATACATGTGAGACAAGAAAAATCAGGGTGTCAGAGCACTTAACGGAGCACTGACCCAGACAGCTGTCTTACCCTGATCCTGGACCTGGCCATGGGACACCTGCATCGCTGAAGGCGCCTGTGAGAAAGCGTTGAGGACTGCAAGTCCACCGTCCGCAAGGCCAGATGTGGGCGCGTACATCACCGCATGTGGGCTGGGGTACATCATGTGGCCACCCACAGTGGTTGGCACAGACGACGTCATGATGGTTGCCGGGAGGGTCACTGGCACCAGGACAGACTACATGTGAGCCACACGAAAGGAGTCTGCTACCCTCACATGCCTGCTCAGCACCCCTCCCTCAGCCACCCTTGGCATGCTGTCCTGAAGCAGCAAGTGCATGAGGATACCCATCTTGTTCTGTCAAGCCCTCGGGGAAAAGCTCCAAGGAACAGGCAGGAGAACTTAAACCTCCCACCTCGTGAGTGAGTATGACAGGGCAGAAAAGCACCGTAGCCAAATATTCCAGCACTGAATTCAACTTGAGAGACGAGTTTCCTGACAAAGCTTTATTAAAGCTGTTGAGGTGCATTCAGGCACCTGATTTTGCTGACAAAAGAAGTGTCCTTTGCATATACAGTAAAAATTTCAAGCAGATGTGAGCCCTAGCACAATGCAATGCTGGCTCACTGAGAAACAATCTGAAAACTGGGGAACCTCTTCCCAGCTCCATGCTGCAAGTAAGAGCACATGACATACCTGAAGAGGCTCTGAAATCCCTTTGTAAGGTGCCCTGTGTAGAGCAGCATCTATCTACCTAGTTATAGCATAGCACAGGGGCTGGCAATAGTGATAAATACACCTGAGGAACTGTGAGAAAGGCTGGGATGGAGTTGGTCTGAAGGATCCTAGGCAGGGAGCAGGCATGAGGTCTATTGTTACCAGCTTTGGCTAGGAAGACAGAACATGCTTCCCGCAACGTCCTAGTTACCTGTTCCGCTGGAAGAGGTCTGGGTAAGGTCAGTGCTGCTGTCACTAGAAGGAGACGTTTGCTGCGGTGCCTGGTGCACCTGGATCGCCTGGACTGGGACTTGTTGAGCCATGGTACCACCTGGGGAGAGAAAGGAGCCCTTAAACGTGTGGTTAGGCACGGATACAGCCACTCCAGGCCATGTGAGAGCCCTCCAGTCCTTCTCTGGCTGCATACAGCTCCACTGCATGGCTCTGCACTATGCTGGGGAAGGCTAGCCAAAAGCAGAGCGTGGCAGAAACCAGGCCTTGCCCCAAAGAACAGGCCAAAACCTGCTCTTTCCTTGGCACACAGGGGCTAAAGAAGATTTAGCTGACCTACAGGGCTCCAGAGAGGAAAGGAAAGGCCACAGCAGTTTTTGTCCAGCTTCCAGGCACGGTTCAGGAACGCCTGGGCTCTCCTCATCATTCCTGGCTCCCCCAAGACACAGCACAGATGATGCTGGGAGGAGGGGGCCCAGCACATGCCCCCAGCACTGCCCGTGCTCAGCCAGCCCTGCAAAGATCATCTCACTGCACCAAGCCAAACTGTGAGAGACCAAACGCTCAGGCCGGCCGGACCTTGCTACCTTCACACTGTGGAGCCCAGCTCCATCCGCCACCGGGCACTCAGGGAACAACTATCTCATATAGTTTATCAACATCACAGCACCCTATGAAGAGATATGTGCCCCAGAGCTGCAGTGGCACAGCCACACAGCCTCCAGCCCAAACCACTCACTGCAAAGCTCTTCAACTCCAGAGATGGAGCTCAGCACAGAAAGCTCCCCTCAGGCTCAGGTCCTTTCTCCAGAGGGAAGAGCAAGGGATGCTGAAGAGCAGGAATCACCAGCCACTTCAGTCCGACTGGGCATCTCCCCACGTCCATCAATTCTCTTGGCTCCTCCAGATCACAAAGGAAATCCACTACCCTTGCATGGGATCACACTGTTTGCCAGGGCCCACGGTAGCCAGAAGAGCTCCAGGAAAGCACACAGGCTATCAGGCTCATCAACTCGAGCACAAACAGGCACGACACGAGAAATAGTGTCTCCCCAGATTACGTGCAGCCCCAGTACAGCACCTGGAGAGCCTTGGCTCAGCGCAACAAGGAATTCCTACAAGGGACAATGTACACAAGGCAGTACTGCAGCACCACTCCCTCCTCTGCTCTGTGTCTCTCCCAGTCTATCCTCCACACTGTGGTTCAGTGACTGACAGCAGCTCCAAATACAAAAGCAAGGGCAGCTGCTCAGAGCCAAATGAGAGCACTGAAAAAACATCCATTGGGCATCTCAGCCCCTACAGTCTCCTTCCATCAACCCTCCCAGCAGCACAGTTCTGTCTCAGCACAGCTGCACCAGGGACCTGTCTCCTCTCCATCTGCCAGCCACAGGGCAAGCCCTGGGACAGGAGACTGTCCATCGCTGCTTCCCTTGGCCCACATCCCCTAGGATGCTGCTCCTGCCTATGCCAAGCGTTCTCTGCCTTGTCTTCCCATCTCTCCCCCATAGCTGCAGGCAGGGCACCCTGCGCTCTGCCTCCTCTGTTCTCCCACCTCAGTTGGGCGTCAGCTCCCTGGCCAGGACCAGGACACCCCCACAGACGCCTCCATCCCCCCACCTCAAGCAAGCGGAGGAGAAGCGAGTGCTGACCTGTCAGCGACACGATCTGCCCTCCAGCTCTGGCAGGGAAGCGGAAGACTGTCTGTTGTGCCTGCTGCAGACGGGCCAGCCGTCCCCGTGACCACCTGGCCCTGCTGGCTGGAAAGAGCCAGGGAGTGCGGCTGTAACTGAGTGAGAGGAATGGTAGGGGTCCCCGGAGAAAGGGAAGCACCTGCCAAAAGGAGGGAGAAAGAAAGGCTTTGTCACCACCAAATCTTTTCACTCCCTCTAGGCTTCTCGGTGCTGCCCTGGGGTCCCAGCTCAGCTCCTTGCCACCAGGCCCTTCCCAGCAGCAGGGCCAGCTCGCAGCACTCTAAGGAAACAGTCACTACATGACCCTTCTCCAGCCACTAGCCTGGCTGGGCTCAAGCAAGGAATCTCAGCCAGGTTCACCCTACAAATAGCAACCACTCTGCTTCCTCCTGCCACTAGATCTCCTCTGCTTTGGAGAGGGCAGCAACACACTCCAGGTGCTGAGACGGATGGATGCAGTCCTCAGCCCCTAAAGGCACTGACCTGACATGAGGGTGAAGCTGGTGGGTATCGGCATGAGGCCCCCAGATGTCACTGCACTGGTTCCAGTAGTCTTCAGCACTGTCCCGTTGGCACTGGTGACGGCATTGGGGCTGATGCTGGCAGACACTGGCGCCAGGTAATTAGTGATGGGGAATGACGGGCCGCTGCTGACCTGCATGGAGGTCGAGGTGGTGGGGGCTGTCTGGATGGTGGACGTTGTCCCCGGCAGGTTGGTGACAGTGAACGCTGGTTTCAGTGCGTCCTGGGGAAGGAGAGATTGCGACAACTCAGACCAGCCCTTGTATCTGGTCAACACCTGCCCACAAGCCCAAACCAGGCTCTGCAGGTTGCACCCCAATGCTAAATCATACCCCCACAGGCTGCTGCCAGCACATGGAGCAGAGCCAGGGTAGCTGAGAGGAGCTGCTTGTACAAACACGAGGAGACTGTGCCCAATAATGCAGCATGAGAAGAGCTGGAGAGAGCTCAGCGTAAACCTTGGATATGAGCCCAGGGCCACAGGGGTCCCCTGAGAGACTTCCCCGCAAGACACCAGGGGACAAAGAAACTCTTCCCCTCCCCAGGAGCCTCCATAGCCTCCAAGAAGAGAGCAGTCTCTTTTTGGCACACAGCAGGCAAAAGCAGTCCTTTCAGGGACAGAAGTAAAGGCAAACACAGTCTCCTGTCAGGAACACACACCACTTCCCTTATGTCAGGAAACACACGGCCAAGAACAAGCCGAGAACTGGCTCTTAAAAGCAGCTGCACACTGAAAGCAGCAAGGGAGAGGTGAGTAAGGCCAAACCTGGACACCAGGGAGGCCCAAACCCAGTCCTGACAGCTGGTTTGGCAGGCCCTGGGCAATACCTCCACAAATCTCCTGCAGGAGAGAACCTGGCCAGGGAAAGCACCCATTTTCCAGTCTCCTAGCAGGAGACGGGACACAGGACAAACGCTTCCAAGGGTCCCTGCGTGTTAGCTACAGCCGGCACACACCACAGTCTTGCAAGGAGTGTTGGAGCTCTATGTCTGTCTGAAGACAGCATTGCCAGGAAAGTTGAGTATCAGGAGGAAAAGGGACCTGTGATGGGCCACTGTTAGCCTCAGTGCCTGGCCACCTGGCTCTGGGAAAAAGGGAGGAACACGTATGTCAGGCTGCAGGGCACAAAACATCCCAGTTTCCACGATCTCAAAGCATGTGGCTGGACGTGGCTTAGATCTGCAGGAACCAAGCAAGCCCAGCAGCACGATCCTCACCGCCCCTGACAGGCACACCTCACCTAACAGACTTCCTTCCCCCAGATCCCCTTTGGAATGCCCCATGTTTCCATACCTCCTCTATTGCCCTGTTCAGCTGGCCAAGAGCAGGCTGCAAATACACTGCTCCACAGGAGACCATGCCACAGGCCACGAGGGACCTGCTGTCCCTGTACCCTGCCAACGTGGGAATGTCTAAGGCTGCCACACTCCCACCCCTCCTACTGCAAGCTGGTGGGCCCAGCTCTCCCACGTGCTAAGCCTTGTTCCCAGCTTGTCAAGCTGCCAGGAACGAGGAATTCACAGCTCAACGAACAGCTAAAAAAGGGAAGGCAGCCCATTTTGGACAGGGGGAGCCAATCCCGGGCACTCCACCATGCCCCAGGGCCTGGGGAGGGAGGAGAGCAACGTCTCTCCGCCTTGGCACCGCCGTCCCTGAAGTCCAAATTAGAAGAGGCACGTGATAACAGAGCAGAGTCCAACAGAGGCACTTTCCATTAGCTCAACCACAAACTCCTGCCATCCCACATGGGACACAGGCTCTGGGTGCCCTCCCCACGTGGGTGACAGGGCAGAGCTCCCACCAGCCCATGGAAGCCACAGCAAAGCAGGGGTGGGTCCTGTTCCCAGCTGGAAAAGTCAGGCTCCCTCACACCCAGACATAGCCCCGAAGCTGTACACCCCTGATATACAGCCCCCAAGCAGCCAGGGCACTTTGCATCCCCCCCACACTCCATCCTCAGGGCTGAAGGATGCATCCCAAAAGATTCACAGCGCCCTAATCAGGCCCAGAAGCAGAAGGGCAACCCCCAGGGTGATCAGACCAGCAGAGGTACTTGGGAGGGATGCTCTGCCAGCAGGCTTGAACCATGCACGTCCATCTCTGCCCCCTCAATCCGCCACAGGTGAGACTCAGACTCCTCCCACCTGCGCTGTGTTTCTCTTGAGCTGCAGCAATAGCTGCCAGTACAGGAAGACATCTGGGCGAGACCTTGGGACTGGACACCCTTTCCCTTCTTCCCACGTCCGGTATTTCTCAAAAGCCCCTGAGCACTTCAGCTACTCCCGGCACCCCGCAAAGCCCAGACTACATGCACAAGGCTAGCCTTCAACAGGAGCCAAGGCATGGGTCACCTTCAACAAAGGTTCTCCGAGGGGCCATGGAGAAGCCCTGAGGCAGCACAGCAACCCCTTCCCCATCCAGCTGCACATCCATTCCCCACCATAGCTCGCTGCAAACTTCAGCTTGCAGAGCAGTGCCTGGGGAATCAACACACAGCAGAGAGGTGTAGCATGGCAGCAGGAGATGTCTGCACAGATCCACACCACTGTGCGTGCTTGATAAATGCCGCACAGGCAGGGTGGACCACAGGTCATGGCCCAGGCCACTTGATGCCCATCCTGGACCGCAGCAGGGTTGTGAGGACAGAAACGATCCCACTCCACAGCTTCCGGGCACTACCTGGGACAACACTGTGTAGTATGGCCCAGACCCACCAAGCCAACACTATTACGCAGGTGTTGCAGGACAACCAGTCTTGGAGACACATGGGAAATCCCAAACTCGTCTCCAACACTTGGTCTGCACTCCAGATGGGGCAGAAAGTTCCACCCTTCCCACTCCATAAAGACATGACCAGATCAGGGCTACTCCTACGCTCTCCCTGCAACCGAGAGCCCCTGAGTTCCGTCCAAAACTCCCTCTCTCATATAACCACACAGAGGAAATTACACGAGGGCACCGAGTCCTTTGCAGCCCACAAAAGATCAGGCAGGTCAGCACACAACTATCATTGCGAGGATATAGCTGCTGTCTTGAAAGTGCAGCATTCCCCATTCCCAGCTGCAGTCCAAGCTCAGCTCCATGGCAGGGACTTCAGATTTGGCATGGCAGGACCAGCCCGTAGCTGCCGCTGGCTGTAGCACAAAGGAACGCCAGCAGGCTGCTGCTTGTAGGTAACAGCCTGGCTGCACTGCTCCCACACTGCTGCAGCAGCTGAACACCGGCAGATTTTGTCCAGAGGTCCGGGAAGCAGAGTTCAGAGAAAGGCAAGGGAGCAACAGCCCAGTCCTCTTAGAGCATCCTACGTGGCTGGGCCTGACAGTCCAGGCACCTTATTTCCTGCTATCCCCTCCAACAAGGCACCTGTAACCCAGCCCTGTGTACCACTCACCCCTCAGCAAGGATACCAGCCACCTAGCACAGCCCACCCACAGGCTCCCTTCACCCTCAGCGGGCTTCTTGGTCTATCTGAATTGGGTTGATCTCTGCCAGAGCTCCAAATCAGGCTTCCAGCCCTGCAGAAGGCAGGGCAGGACTGGGGAGAGTCAAGGTGGGACTGTCCCCAGCCCCAGGGCTTGCCATGACATGAACTCTCAGCATGCCATGGGCAGGTTTAGCAAGAACGTAAAGCAGAAGACAGGGTTACAGGGCTCCTCCAGCCCCATGCCAGACGCTGCCTCTGCCCACAAGGCACCCCACACTAAGCATTATCACTCATGAGTACTGAGATGGAGCTTGCAGGGTTTCATTAGAAAGCAGGCAGAGAGCAGTCATGTTAAGATCTCCTCTGCCCAGCAGCTGCATGCCAAGAGCACGCTTCCTTTGGGGCCACCCAGCACTACTTTCAGGGAAACTCCTCCAGGATGTGATGTGGAAAAGCCCCATGCCTGGGACAGGTCAGCTGCCACGCACAGCACTTCCCACACCTCCAAATTACTCCAGGCACAGGTTATTTGCCTTATTACAAAATGCCCACAGGACTTGTCTTTTGATCTAGGAGAAACATAACAGAAACAAGTCCTTACAAACGTGGGCTGCACAAGCGAGAAATTCTGGTGACAATGGGATCCTTTGCCTACTGGAAAGGGCTGCCACAGCTCGCACTAGGAATCAGAGGCACTCAGGGGGATTCACATCAGACTAGGACAACCAGGACTGTTATTGGGCTTCCATCAGCCAAAAGCCTTCTCAAGGACTCTTCCGGACTCCAGTACAGAGCTCTCCAGCCAGCAACACCTTGGCCACCAGAGCTCCCCCACCTGCAGTTGGTCTGAGACTGCTGATACTTCTCAGGGCTCAGCGGTGATAAGATTTTACTTGGTGCAGCACTGCACACTCATGGGGAAGAGGGCATGGAAGAAAGGTGGCACCATGAGCAGAGCTGTTGGGCTGCCACAGGATACAAACACAGAACCGATCACACCCCTGCAGCCCCACACAACATGATCGGCATGTCTCAAGGCTGCACTCACTGCCTTTGAGACTGCAAACACCCTTCTCCAGGTCTGCTCTGCTTCAGGTTTTAGTGGCTACCGTATGGCAAGGATGGTGCTGTGGCTTGTGTACAGTTGGCTGGAGGGCTCCTTGAGCAAGGCCACAGTTCACCTGGAAGGATGTTTTTGCAGCAAGCCCAGTACCCATGCACAAGTAGAGCAGAGCTGCAGCCACTTGCAGCATCCAATGGCACTCCACACTGTGGCACAATCCCCAGTTCAGCATGTCGTCCCAGCCTCGCACCACAGATTCCCCTGCCTCCCACCTCCAAGCGCCTGCGGACTCGAGCACCAGCCTGTGAAGGAAGCAGCAGGGACACGGGAGACAGCGCTCTTTGCAACAGCTCTGAGGAACAGCACCAGGGGATGCAGGGACAAGACAAAGCTCCTCCAGAAAAGGGCCACTGCCCAACTCTGCACCCACGGGCAAGCCCTCTGCAGCACCCTGGGCAAGAGGCCACAAGTAACACGGGGCAAGGGCCGGCGCCTGGAGGGACACCAGGCAGGGAACAGAAACGGTCCATCCAGCCAAATGTTTCCATTCCCCATGTCCTCCCTGCCCCCTTCCAAAACAGCACCAAAGCAAGAGACAGCTGCAGCTTATAAGGAATGTGAGGGGCCCTGCCAGGGACTCTGGCGAGGGAAACCAGGCCTTATAAGGCCATGGAGGCAGAATCAAATTTTTATCAATGAGTGCAAGAGCATGGAGACGCCCGGGGAGAGATAACAGCACCGAGAGAGCTGCCCAGGGGGGTGGGCTGGGCTGGTGGGGAGCTCCCGCTACAAAGGCCAGGGCCAGGACACCTGCACACCCACTTCCCTCCCTCTCCGAATCACCCCTACCACCAGCCAAGCGAAGGAGCCAGCCCCAAGAGGCCACAGCAAAAGCTCACTGGAGTCACAGCCAAAGGGGTCCTGTCCTCAGTTTCCCAAGCTGCTATTCAGGAAGGACTGGGGATGATCAGGACCCCCAGCATAGCTCCAGGGGGACAACTGGCACCTCCCAAGGTGCCCATCCATGCAGCTGAGCACGGGAACGTTACCTTGGTCTCCCCACTGCTGTCCGACTCGGACACCTGGTAGGTGAGGTCCGTCTCCTCAAAGCCCGTGGCGCTCATGCGCTGGTCAGTGGTTGGGTCCGAGCGTGGGGGCGAGTCTGGGGAGTTGAGGCACGTTTGGATCAACGCCTTCCCCGTCTCACTGGTGATCATGGGCTGCAGCTTCCGTGTGGCAAACGTGTACACATGGCCCGTCTCACTGGCCACCAGCAGCAGGACTTGAGTGCCAGTCAGCGTGGAGAGCTCATAGGCCTGCCAGCAGCACAAGAGAAGAACAGCGAGTCACAAATGGCAGGGACACATACAGTGTGGATCAAGAGTCACGTCCTTGCGCTCCCAGCACAGTCCTCTTTCTGCTCACGCCAGCTCTGGCTCCCTGTCACCCCAGAGGAGCTGTGGCCTCTAAAAGCAACTCAAGATTGGTTCCCTACAGGTTGAAGTGCCCCATGCTGTGCTCCCATCTCCTTCATCATGCCCTTTGGGGATGTGCATGCCAAGAGGCCACAGGAAAAAAGTGGTGCCCTCAGGAGCGTAGCCTGAGGACACAGGGACACTTGGCCA
>NW_009720637.1:16400-16735 GCF_000703405.1 Apaloderma vittatum
GAACCCCCCCCCGCTTCTCAAGACATGTCTGGATGCCTCCCCCTCTCACCTCCACTGAGACATGTGAGAGGGTGAGAGGATGCTACTCAGCCTGCATGTCTCTGCTACCTCTTTCCCCCCCACCAACACCCCAGCTGGGCCAGCACCCAGATTCCACTCTGTCTTGACAGTCCTGAGCACTGCTGCACCCAAACACCCCAGCAGCGAGGCTGCTGTCCGCTAGGACTGACCTGTGGGCTAGGAAGAACGCTCTTCATATGCCATCAGGGCACATTCAGTGGTCTCACACAAGCTACCAACAGGTAGGACGGCCTCATTCCCCATCCCACGCAGCC
>NW_009720638.1:0-1019 GCF_000703405.1 Apaloderma vittatum
AGTTTATTGATTTATATTAGGGTAAGGAATACAAAACCCTACTTATGCTAGGAAGTTGTATGTAGGCCTTGGCTAGAGCTAGAGCTGGTGCAAGTTGCAAACCAGGCAGGGAATGTTTCGTACTTGTTAAGACCAGATCTGTATCACTGCACCTGCACTTTAATAACAATACCAGTAGATTTCATTTAGACAGATCAATACATGCATTTCACGCGGGCATGACTCACTATCTCCCTACCCCACTATTTTGTGCCTTGTGATCAAATGTGGTCTCACCTCAATGGACAACGATTGTATGGAAAAAGGATATAGGAATGTCAATGGGGGATGAACCAATTATTGTCAAGGTTAGAATTAATAGCAGGCATAGTACATATGTTTATGTTAAAATATGTTAAAGATTATGACTTTACAAGAAAAAAAAAGGTGTATAAATGGATTGAATTTTTGTGACGTATTCGAAGCACTGGATGATTTCCATGTGCTTCCCAGCGCTGCAATAAAGAACTGTCTGCTTATCTACATGTAGATAAGTTCTGTCCTTTTTGTGACCCTCTCTTTGAAAAATGCAAAAATGGGACAAGGGGAAATGGATTTAAGTTGAAGGAGAACAGGTTTAGATTGGATCTTCAGAAGAAATTCTTCAGTGCAAGGGAGGCAACACTCTGGAACAGATTGCCCAGAGAGGCTGCGGCTGCACTGTATAAAAGGCTGGGGAGAAACATGGGTCATGGTACACGCAATGTATTTTAAGATCCCTCACAAGAATTGTCCTAAAGCCAGCTCTTGTCAGTTCAGACGACATAATCACAGCATCACAGAATCACAGAATCACAGAATGTCAGGGGTTAGAAGGGACCTCTAAAGATCATCTAGTCCAGCCCGCCTGCCAGAGCAGGATCACCTACAGTAGATCGCACAGGAACATGTCCAGGAGGGGTCTGAATGTCTCCAAAGAAGGAGACTCCACACCCTCTCTGGGCCAAGGCTGTCACCCTCACAGTGAGAAAGTTTTTCCT
>NW_009720639.1:0-31564 GCF_000703405.1 Apaloderma vittatum
TGGGTTTTATTCCCTCAATTTATAACAGTCCTTCAGTTGCTTTCTCACTTTCCCTTTTCTCCTCAGACACAGTTTTTGCTCAGATATTCAAAGGGAGTGAGAGAAGCCCTCCTGCTAAACCCAGTCAGCTTGGTCACTGCAATTAAAGTTTTGTGGGAAGTGAAATTCCTCTAAATTCAAAGCAACTGAAACAAAATTTGAGTATACTTGTTAAGAGTCTACTCTCTGCTACCCTGACAGTTTCGCAGACATCTCTGAAAGAAAAAACCCTTCTGTGGCTGATCTTTCTCCAGCCTCACAGTTAGACTCCATCCACCTCTCTTTCAACAGATCGCTGTTGGGATTGCAACCTACAACCCCCAGTTTTAGCCTCATTGCTTGTATAAAATGTCTAACAGTAGTCACTTGCTTCTATTGCTTGGCAGTGCTTAGTAGAAGATAATGTTTCAAACCACAAGTCTTGAAATCAAGAAGAGACCATGGAGATTTGTCATTTTCTCAAACCCACACTTTAAAAAAACTACTTTCTCTTTCAAAAGAGATCAAATTGAATCAGAAAAAAACCTGAAAAATCAACAATCCTACCCTGTACCCTTACCTAAACGAGTCCCAATTCATATTTTTCTAATATTATTTTCTTAAAGAACAACAATAGAGATTCCACAATCTTCCTCAGCAATCTACTCTAATGTTTAGTTATTACATTCATTAGAAAGGTTATCAAATTGCCTGTTGTTTGCAGAAGAACACTCTTGCTGCCTAGATATTGTCTCCTTCATTGACAGATCCTTCCAATCTTCTCTTCCCAGTTTATTCAAATAATTTCCTGAAGAAATAGATGACTTTATAGTTAAGAAAACATTTCTAATCTTAATCTCCTTCTTCCTGGAAATATACACTTGCATAGGAAACTCAGGTTTCATATTTAAGTAGTAATTTTCTTGCTGTCACATTTGTAGGCCTGCTTCCAAATTAAAAGTCCATGTATCTTAGCCGTGTAAAAGATAAGACACATAATAGGAACTTGCAATACATAATTTTTAAAAATACAGTATTAAACTTGTCCACTGACTTTCTTTTGTGTGTGTGTGTGTATTCATTTGCTTAAGGCTGAGCAAAAAAATAGAAAAAAATCTCTTTAAAAACCTTCTATTTCTTGCACAAAATATGACAGAAGACTTTGGGCTATATCTATATTTGCCTTTGGTAAAAGTGTTCCTGTTTGAGCTCAGGTTCTCCCAGCTAACCGATGAAGCTAGTGGCATCTGTATTACCAATAAGAACAAAGTTTTCCCACTCGGAGAGAGACTTCCCCAAAGGAACACACCTCAACAGGCAGCCTGGGACAACTCAACAGTAAACCTGACTATATAGAAACTGGTCACCTTCTCTCATTGTATGATCTTCCTGAGTAGACAGGCAAGATTTTGGTCCTGATTCTGGAAAAAAAATGAAGCTTCAAGGAAACATACAAGACTTGCTTTATCATCTAGTCTGGATTTAAGCTGTACTCAGTAGCTACCAGGAATAAGCTTCCTAGAGCTATAAACAAGGCAGTTTTAGATATCCTAGGCTGCAGGCTTCTAATGCTTCCCTTTAGAATCTGTTCCTCCCTGTAAAAGATTGCTTTAATATTCTCCTAATCTTGCCTTGTCTTAGTTTCATCGTCCTTCATTTAACATGTGAAAAAGCAGTTAAGGTATCATACCTCAAATTCAAGTTCATGCTTTTTCCAGACACTCTGAGGCGGAAACTCTTTAGACCCAGCTTTAAACCAGTATCTGGCCATCCTGTCAAAGCAGTCAAAGTAATAGACTAGTAAGGGTATGAATTCAGTAAGTTCAGAAAAACATCTAAACATCCTCAGATTTAACCAAAAATCAAAATTCAACTAATTTCCTCCTTCTTAGAGAAAATATAGCAAGTAGTAAGGAATTGATAAACAGAGCTATTGATTTCACTTAATTATTTCTGGAAAACATCTGATATTTTGACTATTTTCAGGTTTGATTCAAGACAGCAATTACTATTTCTGCCTTTAACCACACCTTTATTAGTCGTAACCATGAGACAAAATCATTACTTTCATGTTTTTGCCCCAGTAGAAACATTGACTAAACAATAAAGAAAACTTGGAGGGAAAAAAAAGAAAATAAAACCAAAATTCCTTTATGAATTTCACTCATCACTGAATTCCATAAACAGAAAACATAATTTCTCTCTTCTCACTCTTCTCTTTCTTGCTCCTATTTTTTTTCCTTGTCTGAAAGCAGTGGAATTAAAAAAAAAAAATTGTCTTTTACTGTCAAAAGATTTCTACTTAGAAACATTTACAGGTCATCAAAGAATATTTAACACTTAATGATTTCTCAATGAAAAAGTCAATTCTTCGTAAAGGAATGCTTGCTTCATATCAGTTTGCTTACCTTGGTGAAAGAAAAACCCAAGGAAAATCAGAACTTTGACAATAAAAATGCTTGTATAGTCTCCAACGGGCAAGCCTGTTATGTATTTCCTACTGTGAATAGGGTACACTGTATGCAGAGGAAAACAAACTGTCAGAAAATACTTTTTTCCTGTTTCCCTAATCACCATTTGTAACTACATTCTATGTCAATTCCTACAACTATTTCTAGCTATTTCTAGCAGAAAATCTATTACTGATATTAGGATTTATAGATCTGTGTTCATCTAGTTTAGTGATGTTATCCAGGAATGGCAATTTAATTATTTTAGCAGTTTATATAAGATGGTTTTAATTTATTATTTATCTCTTCAGTTTACACTTGTAGGAATTTATTTTGCTTATGCTATTTTTAAACTTTCTGTGAAATTTAGGCAGATAATTCTTTAGGACTAAAGTCTGAAATAACGCCACAAATATGATTAAGGGAGTGGAACATCTTCCTTATGAGGAAAGGCTGAAGGAGATGAGTCTCTTAAGCTTGGAGAAGAGGATGCTGAGGGGTGACCTCATACATGTTTATAAATATGTAAAGGGCAAGTTTCAGGAGGACAGAGCCAGGCCCTTCTCAGTGATGTCCAATGACAGGACAAGGAGCAATGGATACAAAGTGGAACATTGTAAAAACATTAGAAAATACTTTTTCTCTGTGAGAGTGACAGAGCCCTGGCACAGGCTGCCCAGGGAGGTTGTGGATTCTCCTTCTTTGGAGACATTCAAAACCCACCTGGACGTGTTCCTGTGTGACCTACTGCAGGTGATCCTGCTCTGGCAGGGGAGTTGGACTAGGCGATCTTTTGAGGTCCCTTCCAACCTCTGACATTCTGTGATTCTGTGAATTACAAACACATCCCATGTTTGCTATCATTTCATTTACCATAATTCTGATATCAAAGAGTCTTATTGACTTCCTTACCCCTCACATAAAAGTGTTATTTTCACTGTATGACTACCAGCCTTTGAGATCTTTTTGTCAATATCTCAAGAACATCAGTAGACACATTTTCCAACTAATTCTAGCAATGGTACATGACCTTATCTTGAATATGCAACTGAATTTAGCTCCTGCCATTTACAGCACACTAATAAGTAGAGCTATTGATGTCCAGAAGTACCTTTCACAAAATCAGCATGCTTCTGCCAAACTTTTCGGCACCTGTAGATTCAGTTTCAAGTGGCCTTTGGACAGTTCTGGTTCTGCACTGCTGGACAGACTTCAAGGCAAAAATCAAATTTTAATAAAGATGTTTTTTCCAGGGTGCGCATGTGCATTCTTGAGCGCAGGTTCACACGTGTCAGAAAAACTTCTATTACTCTCAGTGTAAAGGTGTGCAAGACATGATCCTCATACACTGCCACATTCTAGGAGATTTAATATTTCTTTCCCCTTTTTGTCTTGGGTCATAACCCAGATTCTCCAAGTGTTTCATATGGAAAGTAAGTTCTCCAAAATACCATAAAAAGCTTTTGATAAAGACACTTCCCAGGACTGTGGGATACCTATACACTAGACTACGTTCTATTTTTTGTGCAATATTCCAGCAACCGTCTCATCTTACTTAGCTACTGGTGCTTCATGTTTACTGGTACTTTATGTTTATGTCTCCAACCCTTGTATTGCAGAAAAAAAATAAAATTATTCATTATTTCAATCTGAATTTTTAGGTCTTCTCCCTGGATGTGGAAGACTGATATTCACTTTTTATTAAGTGCAAGAGGGACTTTCACATTTTATGGTGCACCTCATCGCACCCAGACATTTTTGGTTGTTCCACCTTCCAGATACCAGGAGGTGACAAATTTTGATACATGTTTATATACATAAATATAAATATAAATATGAATATGCAAAACATATACATATGTATGTTCCAGTTCAAAACCAGACCATTTCATCAAAAAACAAACACAATTAAAAATTCTGGTGAATCTGAAAAAAAACTACAATGAATCAAAAAATGTTGTGATAAAATTTAGGTGGAAACATAATCACTCAACTCTGGAAAAATTATGGATCTACAGGAGAATGTCAGGTAGTGAGTGCCTGCAATGGAGGAAAAGAAAACGAACATTTAATAGGAAGAAAAGACAGCTCAAAGAAAAATTCGGGGGAAGGGTCAAACCCACAATAGGTTTAATAAAACCCCAGCATTGTCAAATGGCCAGAAGGAACTCTACTAAGGTAAGTTAAAGATCCTTCTCAGGTTATTGAAGCCATGCTGCACCAAATAAACTGTCATGTCTCAAGCAGTGACTGATCATAACTTTAAATTCCTCCGTAAAACCTACCTTTTGCCTGTCTCCCTCCAAACCACCACCATGTGGGATTGGTTATCTGGTGGCCACCTGTAAGTATTTAGGCCACTGTGAATAACTTATGTGTACAACTGTAGTTACTGTTATTGCATCTTTCTCCTCTTCATATTCATTGCTCCAGGTTCAGTGAAGCCCCAGACTGTGAGGTGTGTGGAAGCTGGATGCCTCTGTGCAATTTTCTGCCTGTGCAGTACAATAAAGCACCAACACTTTTGTGGACCTATAGGTGTTATCTGAATATAGTTATCATATGAAATGTGTATCCAACTTGGCAGGGATCAAATGGCCTGGCATATCTGCTGTGAAAACAAAGGGAAAAGATACAGGTCTGCATAATGAACGCATGTCCATTCTTGGTAAACTGACAAGACATGCTGCAAAGAGACATCGTTATTCCCTGAACTTCTGCTGGGTTTGGGCGGGTGGTTACAGAGCTCCAGCATTCTCCAAGTGCATTATTCCTTCAGCAGAGAAAAGAGATTTAGTTTGTGCATTTGCTAGAAGCTCTGCACTCCTCTCAATTCTGTCCTCCTAATTATTCCAGCTCTTTCTTACTACTGAATCCACTTCACCATTCCACACCTTTATCTTTAGATACACATTTTCACACCTGGTACTAATTTTCATACAATGTTCTACTGCTTCACTGCAAATGTAGGCTGCACATTCTTGTTCACATGTTTAGGGATGGCATAAACACCTGTTACAAGTTCCTGAAGCCTGCTCTGATGAAGACTTTTGGCTCACTGTCTCTCAGCAGTGTTCCCACACACTTTTCAAGATCGCCTTTGTTGTTACAAATCCAGTCTCTTTTTTTAAATTTACATTCCCAGCACCTCCACTATCACTGTGCATTTCTTTTACAGGCACATCACAAACTGCTGGCTACTACAGTAAATGTAGATGATGGCTTGCCTGTAAATTAGATTTGTGTGTGTAAAACCCATGCTTGTTTGCACACTGGAATGATGCCAAATACCCGCTCAGATGAAACAAAATATTTATGAATTGGATAAACTGGAAACTTACATCTTTATAGGGTGTTCAGAGTGGATCCAGGTATAATTTCCCTTGCCCTGCCCCACTTTTAATGAAAAAAATTCTTGTTAAGGACTATTAGAAATACAGTATTTGTAAAAAATGCAACATTTTAATCTATACTTGGTAATATTAAAGAAAAGCTTTAAAACAATCCTTTATGAAACAAGTGATCTTAACTATTGTAATTCACATGAATTTAATTACACCAATTTTTAAAAGTAATTTAAATATTGCTTTAAGAGAAGTTGGGTTTATGCTACTGTAATAAAATAACTTGTTTTATACAAGATACAGAAGAATATAATTTGATCATTTCTTCTGTTAGCCTTTGTTACATAGATTTTTACATAATCATTACTCATAATGTTCTGACAGATAATGCTATTACTAGCGTTACCATCTTTGCTATTATTATAAAAAATCTTCTGGCTTTGTGAAAATTTTAATTTATTAAAATGTAATAAAAGCACATCTAACATGAACCATAATTTATGAAAATTTTAGATGTGCTGCTTGACATTCATGTCATCAGGCTTCAAAAGTTCCACATCTGAAATGTGAAATTACACAGATTTATAAAGATCCTTTTCCAGCACGATAACTGGTACTATCTGCTGTAAAATGTATATGTTTGTCTTTAAAGAGACAGGCGCATGTAATTTTAATGTCAGCACCAGCATCACCAAAAAGTGCCCTGGCAATCAGTGGAAAGGTTTAATAGGTTTCCTGTCTTGTTCTTAATTTGCTGAAATTACAAAATCAATACTTTCAGTTGTAGCTGCAGCTACCCGTTTTACTGCTTTAAGATAAAGTCTACAAGAAAGTAACCTTCACTTTCAATTTGTAGCACAGAACATCAGGGTGTTCTTGGCCACTAACTAGTCTTTCTTTTCTCAGACGGTAAAAGGCATTCTAGATGTGCAATATTGCCCTTCAAAGGGAAAAGATACGTTTTGTATTAAGTATAGCTCTCGTCAACGCCTTATTTTGTTTATTTTTAACATCTTGTTCTTCTGTCTCCTAGAATCACCTCTGCACAGATTGTTCATTATTTCCCTGTTTCTCTGTGTTGTGTTTTAAACTACACTATACAGCTAAGTGATTGTTGTTGAAATTGCCTAATCGTTGGTTTACCTCCACCAGTCTCCCTTTATTACAAAAAGCATACTTTCATGCTGCAGTTAAGAAAGGAATTCCCCCCTAGTTAGTCACATTTTTAATAGTGAATATGATCACAGATGTAAAAAGGCTCTGAAAGGACCAAGGAGAGGACAACCAGATCAACTCATACAGCAGAGAGCTCAAGCTGTTGTAATGAGCAAGAAGGAAAAAACCAGCAAATAAATATCCTTCCATGGGCTGCTCTGCTACACCTCCCAGATCTTTAGCTATAGAAGGAAGAAAATCATATCTTCAGGCTTGCACATGATCGGCTGGTCTTCTGACTCAAATCCAGTCTTTCCAATGAGTCTTTTACACTCAAAAATGAAAATCGTAAGACAAAGCTTTGACACTCTTGCCCCTTTTTCCTAACTAATCAAAATGTTTTTACATTTGGAGGTCTTCTTTGTTTGTGTTTTTCTACAACAACCCTCTTCCTGAAACCCTTTTGGCATATAAGCCCTCTCATCACTTGGCTGAGCAGTATTCTGGAGCGGTTAGCACCAGAGAAGGGCCTTGGCTTAGTATGGTCCCCTTCTACCAAAGGAATAAAAAGAATGTTAAGCTGCTGCTCACAAAAGATTGCAGCATAAGATCTGTCAGTGCCTTGCACTGATGCAAAATGCATTCACACCAAGGAAAAAGAGCTCTCAACACCTGCTACCCCAAATGTTAATGAATACACACAAACATGCACACACACACACGCATGTAATACTTCTTTCTCAGCCATAGCAATTTCACATTAGAAATTTTACTCACAAACAGCAAATGATGGAGTTAGGATACTGTAAAGAGAGAGCACAGTTGATCAGAAATGGAATACAGTTAATCACACGAGGAAAACAGAGCCTCCAAATGCCACAGCTCCCTTGTTTTATGTTCTGCATTTTTTTTAACTAGCTGTTCAAGGTAAAAGCATGTCATTTATCTTGTGATGTACTCTCTATAAATGAAAATTCAGACTAGATCTAGAAACAATGCGCCGCAAAGGGAAACAAAAGCATTTGTCTCTAAACAAGTCAAGAGAAATGTCAAATGATTGAATGAAGATCACTTGTGTCACTTATGTTTGTTTTGATTGGTCCTCCAATGTTTACAGCACTCAACTCAGCAGGCTTAGAACCCCAAATCTATATTTAATTTAAAACACTGCACCATCACTCAAATCTTTCAGCAGCCTCACTACAGTCTAATGAAGAAGGGATCCTGTTTACATGGAGCACCTTTTATGTACTCCAAGGGACTGCAGAATAGTTTTAAATACACCAGAATTCTTTCTTTTTTAAGGAAAGAAGGCAATTCTGAAACAAAATATTTAACACTACTTGTAGGATTTTTGCCCACATTATCTATCACTTTGCAGACCTTCTCAGCAAGCGATCGTATTGCAAGACAAGATACTCTAAAAGCAGCCTTAAACTCTGCAAAACAAGATGAATCTCAGCAATCTTAATTTTTATTAGAACCAATATGCTAATCAGCAAAAGTAATGTAATAAAGACAGCCATCGTTATGACACTGACAGCTTTGTGCAAATTCACATCAGTTTAGAGAGTTAAATAAAATAAAAGTACAGCTATCTACACAGACACACACATTGGAGGGCCTAGTCATGTGAGATGCAGAAATCAAAGTTTTACAAAAACAAGCAACTGAAGGGAAAAAAACAAGTCCCCATTTTAGTGAACACACATACTCGTAAACCATGTCTGGCTTGTCAAAGGGAACAAGCCCTCAGTTTCCATTAAATATAGCCAGGTTAGAATCCGCTTGCTACTTTGCAAAAGCAGCCCTGATGCAAATGGAGAGTTACTGCTGTCATATGCCCAGTGTCAAACAACAGCAAACCTTCTCGCTGTAACCATGACGGGCACATGCACCAGTGCAACGTTAACGGTGGTGTTTTTTCAGTCCTTGTCAGGCTGCTGGTGCAAAAGTCTCTCTAACTAAACTCCAGGGTCTCTCCAGGGAAAGGAAGCTGAAGTAGAAGACAGTTTAGAGAACTAGACGTGGTGTTATGCTTACCATCCAAATTTTCTCAACATACCATGAAATTTACAGGAAAAACTTTCCTCCTTTGAAAATCTCAGAGCTTTTGCACATTCACCCTACCTTACGCTTTCCTTGGGCAGCAGAACCCAGCCCAGAGTTGGTTCCCCCATCACAAGCCGGTCCCTCCCAGGTAGGAAGTTTGATCAAAGCCCGTCAGAAATTCAACTATGTGAAGCATGTTCCCCACTCAGTGCCTCAGCCAACCTTTACAGGACCTGAGCACGAAGGTGTTAGTGCGAAGGGCCCAACTCTCGGCTGCTGTTAACAAACCAGCTCAGCTCTTCTCTGAGCTGGGAGCATGAATAATGTCGAATTCACAGCATAAGTCCCTGTTCCTACCAACAGAAAGCAGTATTTTAGGAGGAAGTATCCACAGGTTTCAGCACTAGGGCATTCTCCAGCCTTCAGGAAGAGGGAATTGAGGGAAAGGAGAGCCTACTGAAATTATTATCAACCCTGGAAAAAGGGGACAGCTTGGTACTTCTTTTCCTCCTCTTAACAGAAACATTTGTCCAGCATCTGTGTTTCTTTCAACCCCATTGTGTTTCCCAACAGACAGGGTAACTCGACCCAGAGGATTTGGGCTGTATCTAAGCTATGCTTAATCATTTGTCCCCATTACATCACTACAAAACAGCTCAAAATAGAGGGCTCCTTTTAATAGATTTCTTGGTTCAGCTAACAAAAATTATTCAAACTTCAGTTTTAGCTGAGCTTATTAAAGCAGGACTCTGTTTAAGTTATAGTAATTGTCAATAAAGTCTTTTATAGCAGATTTAACTCGGCATATTTTAGATCTTGCCAATTTGAGGCAGTTTCCATAAAAAGGAGAACAGCAATGTTACAGAGTGATAACTTAAAAATGGAAAAAAGGAATTATTTAGCATAAAAGGAATTATTTAACATAGTAAAAGGAGGTATAACTAGGAGTAATGGGAGGAAATTAATAAAGGGAATATATCAGTGGGGGAAAAGAAAAATCTGACTGTAAGTTAACCAATAGAGAGATCTCCCCAGAGAGCAAAGAGTGGCCCACTGCTAGGCGATTTTAAAATAACTGGCCAAAACATTATCAAATAAATATACAGGCTGGAAACAATCCTGCACCAGTTCACACAGGAGACTAGGTTACCGTTCTGCCCTCTACTTCTAAATTTTATGAAAGTGAACAAGTAAATTGAGCTTTCTGATTGACAGATCTAGTGAAATTCAGAATCCTGGCTGCTGAGATGTAATTGCACAGCTTTTATCTTTGTCAGCAACAGAAGAAGGGAGGAAAAAAAAGAAAAAGAAGAAAAGTCTTAGGTTTGAGTTTTTTTAATTGACATTCATTTTGTTGGTCTGAGTGATAGTTATATTTCAGTTATGTAGTAATAATTTGCTCCCTGACTGACATTAAGATAACAAAAATTATTTGCACTAAAAATGCTGCATAACAACTGTTATTTTCATTTTTTTAATCTTACATTCTTAACTCTAAAATGAAACAGAAAAGTCAAAGTGCTCATATATAAACCTCACCATCATACAAAATTACAATAATTTCTGAAAATTCAGAATCAAAACTTACATATTTCTGAAATTTTTCTTTTGCAGGACAATACATAAACCATATTTATTAAAAGGCTAATTAACAGAACATTAATGTACTGTGGGTTTTAGTTTTGGGGTTTTTTTAATAACATACTGTGTTTTTACACACCTTCACTTTTCAAGCTAATGGCAAGTTTGCAGACATGAAGCAAGCTGCACCATACTATTAGACAGCAGCACTTGTTCAACAAAAAGGATTAGACTGTTCTCCCGGTGTTGGGCATTTTTGAATAGCACAAAACTTTTGAGCTATTCAATAACAGCATTAATATAGTATTAACATATAGTAGTCCAAAGAAAAAACAATTGAAATTGTGAATTAAAATACAAAATAAAAAACCTCTGAATAGCTTCTCCATATATTATGGCTATCACATTTTGAAATAAATAAAGAAAAGAATCCACAGTCATGTTTTTAGTATCATTACATATGAAAGCATTGCAACAACTTTTTAAAACATTGTTAGAATATTTAAATAGTTCATACCTCATTCAAGATTTTAAATATATGTTTTATATATGATTTTAAATATATTAAGTCCTACCTTAACCCACAAATTTACAACAGCACACAAATCTTTACATCTAATTACTTCTTAACTGCATCTGCTGAAATATAGCTGACTTCTGTCTAGGCCACAGTGAAAATAGGCATCACGACAGAAACACTGACAGACTCAGACCAAAGCAGCGTTAACCTGCACAGCTGTAATTTTGTAGGATTAAATATATTTCAGTTTACTTTTGATGTTTTTTTGGCTTGGTATGAGTTCATTACACATTTTGAGGGGTTTGAAAGTGCTTTTTTTGTTTTCTTATTATGCAAGTGCAAATGTTTATACTAAACCTCAAACTTATGTATTTGTAATGATATTTTTAAGAATCAATTTTTAATAATTAAAAGCTGCATTTCTATATACATCAGAGAACTTTAAATATAAATTGCTACAGAACTCCCCTATGAACCAAAAATATTTGTATTACGTTACACAAATATTGATGTTATTATTTAGTTTTAAATAGCATATTTTAACATGTAAAATTATGTTCTATAGTGTCATTAATATTGCTAAATTATTAAAATATTGATGATATAAGGAGGGTTAGGAATACAATTTTTTATCAGAATAAAAGCATGGTGCATATCAGTTCTCTTTAAACACATAAAATTAGGAAATGGATTTTTAGATCTTCCTGGGTATTCTTTCATTTAGTATAGAGCTTCAAATTATTCTAATTTTTGCACATAAATTTACAGCTAAAATAAACAAGTTACAAAGGGGAAAAAATATAAAATCAGTCTAACTTTAAAAAGGTCATATAGTTCGAGATTAGTGTATTTTTTTTTAAGTATGAAATAGGACAGTTTCCTAACCAGGCCCTCCCTAGCAATCTTTCCAGTTTTCAGGATATGAATAAGAAGCTGGACTTAACAAAAAAAAAAAAAAGAGGGGTCATATTGTAGCTAGAATCTTATGACTGCATAATAAAAATATTTAAGTCATTACAATTTTTTCATTTAACATCTCTTTTCAAATATGTTTGAGCATTTCAGAACAAAATAACTCAAAAAATTTTGATATTGAGGTTTAAATTTATGCACTCATCAAAAATGATTCCCAGCAGTGTTGTTTTTACATAATGCTGTGACTCACCATTTACTCTGAGGGATATCAACTGATTCCCTTGTGTAAAAAGCAGGGAGGGTGAAGCGAAAGTTAAAGGTATACTTGAAATCCCCTCTGTCTCTACCTGCATGACATGCTAATGAGAATAGTGTGTTTGTGTATATTTATATAAATTTCAATATGCATTCAATACTTCTGCCTATAGGTAATTAGTATCTCTGGAGATAAAATATGCTTTTATATGGATTGTGTTATTATGGTCACCACATGCCAAATTCACTAAGATGTACAAATAAAGAATTTGCTCCTTGAAGAACCTGCTTCCCTAAAAATAAGTAATATCAGTAATAAGTAATACTCCATTATATCTTGCTTTACATTCAAGACTTGGTCACCTCACTTACACTCACCCAACAAACAAACAGTGCAACGTGGCTCTGTGAGCTGATTTCTTTTTAGTATATGAATTTTTTCTACTATTTAAAATGTCACACCTTCGAAACTGAGGCAACTTACATGAAGCACGTCATAAAATTAGGCAAGGAAATTTTAGATAATGTTATATATGACTAATTTTAAATATCTATGTATCTGAAGGGAGATAAAATTGTGTTTTAAACTAGCTCATGTTTTAGCAATACAATTGCAGAAAAAAAGTGTTTTATAAAGCATCTTCCCTTCAGAATTTAAGAAGCCAGTATAGTAATATTTCTCCAGCTTTCATTCTTTCAGTTCATTTTCTCAGTTTGGTCCTATTTGCTTTCCTTTGCTTTTTGCTTTCCTGCATTCTCTCTCTTTTGACACATTTGGTTAATAAAAATCAGATTTATAAGTCACATAATGTAATTCTTTTAATTTCTAAAAATTAGGTACGTGGGAAAAATCATATTATCACAAGAAACATCCTTCTGTAAACTGTGACAAAATCAGAAAGCTGTTTCATTAAGGTGCTGTTTCAGTACCTTACCTCTATCCAAGAATGTAGGTAAGGCGATCTTTTACAAGACAACGTTGTCACTCCATGCCATGTCAACTATTGGAAACAGAGAAACAGCAAGGGTAGAAAGCAAAGCGTTAGGGCTTTATCTCTTTTCTCCTTCTTGAGATCTACCACTTATTAGAATCGCTTGATGATATAGGCTAAGTTTTACTCAACAAAATAAAAAGATGTCACAAACATTTGCACTCAGCTACAGTAGTTCTATGCTGTGCAAAACAAGAATACACTCAAAATCTTATTTACCTATGACTATTTAGTACCTTATCTGTCGTTTTAACATTACTTTCCCATTTGATTGTGTTTTGTTTTAATCACAGGTATGTAAGTAAAGTCTATAGTGACAATGCAGAATTTTGCAAACCGAGCTTTTACCTTTCCTGCAGTGCCATAAGATTCAGAAGGCAAAGCGCACGCTCACTCTAACAAAGCAATATAATAGGGACGGCGGGGCGAAGCAATTTGGAGTCTATAGGAAGGTTACCATAAAATTTACATTTTCCATAAAATATAAGTAGCCACCATTTTGCTGTAATCCCAGAGCAGCAACGAAATGGTGGTACAGAAGAAAACTACCCTATCAGACACATTTCATCATTGCTTCTATCCATCACTATCTTCTTTTGCTAGCATTATTATCGTTTACCTTTATTCTTCTTAAAACATCTTAATTTTAGACTAAAATTCAATGTATACAACTTAGTAAATAGTTAAGGTGTAACTATCAAACTAAGACTATATATTATAGCAAGTCCCCCCCCCCTTCAAACTGCAGAAAAGTACAGCATAGTGTTTCTATCACACAGTGATGAACACATCTCTTGGACGTGCTACTGTATGAAAGCTGTAACCTAGAGGTAGAACACATGGTATGGAATATGGCTGCTGCTTTGGTCAGTATGGTATTTTAATTATTATATGATGAAATATACATAAGTAACAAAGGACTAAAATGGCTTAAACTCATTGTTTTCTATTGTAATGGGCAATCCTGCATTTTATGAAACATTTTATGTTTAAATGAACATGTACTCTGGCATAGTCAGTTTAAAAATATATTAAAGCATCAATTTTGCTAAGCAATGCCATCCTTTTTTCATTAATGCATGCTTTTCAAAATGTGTGGAAAGGAGACCCTACTTGTACATAAAGGAAAGAGTATTTGTAGGTCAGTGCAGGCATATGGTGTGGTACTGTGCTGTACATACTAAAAGAATTCATAAAGTTTATCCTGTAATCTCTACAGAAAAATTATGTGCTATAAGCTTTATTAAGTAGGTTCTAAATTTACAGATTTGTAATAAACCAGAAAAGTAATTTCTGTAATATATTTTCTAATACCATGCTTGGTGTTTATTACTATAAATGTGTAATGAAGTTAAACTGGATGACATTTACAAATAGAGTATGTCATAGGAAGTGTTCTTATTTTTCATATACAAGTTGAATAGTTTAGATTCCCATAATATATTTTAACTAATAAATCAGATAACACAAAAGCTTAAGTCATTTGAGAGATAATGGATATTGAATTTAAAGTTTTTTAGGAAAACTTTTCAAAAACATTGTTAAGGATATAAAATTTGTTTGCACAAATCTGCAATTAGGTACAGCTAAAACAAATGTCCTGTTCCTCTGAAGTGCTCCCATTCTTTTCCAATTCAAAGCAAAGAGTATTTAGGTAACACTGCCACCTATTGCTTAAACATTATAATTACTAAAATCTGTTTCAGTTTTTTGTAACTCATCCTTGCTGTTTTGACTATTATGCTTTCATTATTTCTAATAACCGAATGAGACTTCCTTATTCAAGGGTGCTTAGCAAATAATAAGTGTCTGCCTTCAATACTATGGCTATAATTTAACAAGAAGTAATGGAAACTTAACAGAATATTTTAATATCTATGAAAGTAAATTTCTAGAAAATGCTAAAAAAAAATCCCTTAAAATATAAAATTATTCCAGAAAATTACCTAAATAAGATTCTTCAGACTATAATACGTCAAATGTTGCAAAATCCAAGTTATTAGTTAGATCAGAAGTGTCTAATATCATCTGAAATATCATGATTTTTGCTAACACTTTGTAGGTGGCTAGGCTAAAATTATAAACTTATATCTTCAGTTCTTTTAGGGACACAGATATAAAAGCATGGAAATAAGACAGTATAAGATCAGATATTCCTTCCAGTAAATAATTCTGTTTTCAGGACAACCATCAAAAATCACTAAGTCCACATCTGAACAAGCATTACTGCCAGAATAACCTCAGCCAGACTGAAAAAAAAGAAAAAGAAAAGAAAAAAAAAGAAGAAAAGAAAAAAAAGAATAAAATTTTTTTAACTTTTTAAAAGAAATTGGGAGAAACAGATATTTGACCCTACTAAGTATGGAAATTCATATGAATCACTCAGGAAGATAATTGCTTTAATGTAAAATAATACCACTTATATAAACTTATATAAGTACTATCTAGGTTCATTTACAACAATATAGAAAGATTACTTAGTTTAGAAGAAAATTTGTTGTTGAAAGGCCTTTTTTTATCCTCAATGTATTACTCTGTCTGTATCTAAAATAAGTTGAATTTACTTTTTCACTAAACAGAAGTAGCTGTATATTATACAAAATCCCTTATATTTTCTTTTACTATTAGAAGTAAAACTACAAATCCATTGTTCTTGTGCCTAAAAATGTCGAAAGAAACTCCGCAAAATGCTGACTTTTGCCCTATATTAAAATATCTCACTATGAGTCCAGCTGTATTTCTAAGATTTGTGAAATTATGAGATAGATGTATGTCTTCAAGAAGAGGAAAAATAGAAAAAATATCAGGAGCTAAAAGTGGGTCTGGGGATTTGGTTTTTTAAAATAAATGCAGTATTTAAATTCTCAAAGTATTTAAAATGTCCATGGCAACAGAGAGAGTTTTAGGGTTGTTTTTTTAACAGTTACATAAGGAATCAGTAAGAAGGCTAAATTTCTTATCTACTTAATATTTTTTCTCTAATAATAACTATATCCCTTCTAAAAAAGAACTCAGAAACAACATATAAACAAGAATTGTTTTTTTCAGTTAGGGATTCTCAGTCTTCTTCCTCACTGATACGGTTTTACCCTACAATATTTTTAACCATTTCCCTGCTACTAGAAGTTCACCTCTCAAAAGTCAGATACCACAGCCAAGCAGCACACAGAGCTAAAGTCTCAGAAAGTGAACAACTATATTCAAATAAATAGCTACACAATTGTTTTTTTCTTTTCTGGTTTATTTCTTATTTCTTCACTCTCAGCTCCAATAGCAATACAATATTCTTGCACTGACATAAATGTGAAAAAAATCCCAAACCTGAACTTTGTTTTATCTTTTTTAAGTCTTTAAATAAAATAAATATTCAACACCTAGAAATGCTATGTATTAAAGGGAAAAGTTAGATAGTTATCAGATTTCATTAAATGTTAATATGCCTAAAACAATTTGGCACCAGAGTATTCAACCTTAAATTCACTTAACTTAGTACAGTAGGATGAATTATTAATCACCTAATTGGTAAACATTGATTTGTAATGTAATTACTTGTTTAATGCACCATTTTATGTAAATATCAGACCAAGACCTAAAAGTCTGGTACTTATAATAAATTTTCTTTGATGAAATATACTACTTGTTGTAGATATTCACATAAGAAAATATCTCCTCTTTTTCTTCTTTAACAAACTTTCTTTTGGAAATGATGTTTCCTAAACAAACTTTTTGTGACACTGGAAGCTTTCAGGCATATTTTCCCCACCTCTTTTGCTACCTAAACTCTGACATACCTAGACACTAAGCTTATATAAGAAAAGAAATGTATTAACTTAGAATAATATTCAAAATTGGTAAAGAGAACAAATAAACAAAAAGAAATATATTAAACTAAGTGTATGAAACCTAGAATCCTTAAGGAACACAATGCAATGTCTAAAATCCAACAGACACAGAAGCCAATAATGAATAATTTGCTAATTTTATCTGCAAAATATAATTCACACTTTAAATCAATACTTTTCATAGGCAGTCTAAAAATCGGTATAATTTTGGCCTATCCTGTATGGGGAAATTAACAGATAGACACGTGCACACTGAAGTACTTGTGAAAATGGTAGTATGCCTTGCCTGTTAACATTTGTGTGCTAAAACACACTTAGTTCAGACAAAGGTACAACTTAACGCAAGGAATAAATACAGCACAAGTGAATAACAGTATCTTCCTTAGTTAGCTGCTATAATCAACTACACACCTCATGTTAGAATGTATGTTAAAATGCAAAGATGGTTATACTTCAACAGCAAATATCATCATTACTTTTATATCTTAGCTTTACTAGATCATTGCTTTAAATGAGCATCACAAAACCAATGGAGCTTTAGTCTCTACATTACATTTTCTTCATAATCATTTTCAATTTATTTTTTTCTTGCATGTCATCATTTTAATGTAAATCTTTCTTTTTCTTTTCAATAAAATGAAATGATTAAGTAATCCTGCTTTTTGCATGATTAAAGATGACGGATAAGCTTGGGTGGATAAAAATCAAGGCTCCTAACAGAATCTGTGCACCTTGCATGTCAGAATCCTTCCAGCTTGTTCAGTGCTAATGACAGGAAAAATTAGCATGTCTGTAAGTTGCCTAAAAAGAATAACAAGCTACCTTTATGGACCTAACCATATCTCTAGACTAAATTTTAAACAATTGTTTTCCATAATTTCCTGTACTAAGCCCTGATAAATCGTTTTGAAACAGATGAATAGAAAAATCTTTGTTTGGAGTAATAATAAATGTTCATTAAGTCTAGCAGTGACTACGACTGTGCTGTTTCATCATCACCTTTGTATGATCACATATAACACATTTAGAAAACAAAATACAAGGAATACAAAGACTGCTAAATATAGTCTAAATCTGATTTTTTTTTAAAAAAAGGACATATTTTTATTAGCCAGTGAGAAATTACTCAGATTTAAAGAATAGGAAAAATCCTTCAAAGTACTGATTTTTACCAGTGTCTCTTCCCTTTCAAGAGCCCTGTGCAATATGGTCATCCTTTTCTGACTGAGACAAGAAAACCAGAAAGGGGATATTACAATACAGCACATACATACTGCCATCGCCTCTAGACATATGACCCAAAATGATGCTAAGAAGTCTCTCTCTGACCTCCTGCTAACCAGCCTCTTGTGATTAATTCAGCATGTCCTTGAAAGTATCTGCTAGAGATCCTTGTTTTTTTTTTTAATTTAAGAGTTTCTGAAGCCCACCTATAGTTTCACCGATGGATTTTTATTTATTTACTTTTTCATACATATATCAGAGGAAAAGCATTAATCTATAAGCAAAGGTCTGCAGTAACAGAAAAGCACCACTTGCCTAAGCATTCACCAAATAGGACCATAAATACCATAACATTTCCTGACCTAAGTTTCATAGACATCTGTATCATGGTAACACTGCATTTCCCTTCTCTGACAGATGAAATTACTATTCTTTGATTCCCCCCCCCCCTCTTTTTTCTGATTATGTTCTGGATGGCAAAATTTGGGCCACAAAATGCTAATTTCTAACCTAACACCATGACAGCAATCACAGCCATCACAAGGATGGAATAAAGAGAGCAATCTAACATCCAGGGATATGAATTTCTGATCAGTGGCTGGCAGACTGCCGTGAAAGCTTACAGTAATCCCATTGGACAGCTAGGGTTGATGAAGCCTGGGAACAGGCAGCCACAATGTAGGTAGTTCACAATTGCAAGCATTTGTCCATAATTTAAAGCTATATGAGAAGTGGAGAGTATTCATCTGAACAACAAGCTGTAATTTAACTAGAGTAACATTTACACAGTTTTTAACCCATTAAGTCCACCTCTTCTTACACTGACATTTCCTCTCTTTAATGCCTGTTGTAAACAAAAGTCCTGCACAATAAATGAACATATATTTTTGGCATTTGCAGAGCTCATCAGAATCAGAATAATTTGGTAAGATTAACTCTTACTGTATATTTGGCAGAAAATAAAGTATTTATTCTTAAATCTAAAGTCTGGACCATATAAAACCTCAGTGAAGTGAGTGGTCCCCCTGAAGTCAAGGGGACTAGTCTCCCCACCGCAGCTCACATTGAGTACAATCTAATTTATAGACTGGTCACACGATTAAGGTCCTTTTCAAAGCAATAATGCCTCAATCATCCAGTGACGTTCCCACCAGATGAAAACTAGCCCCCTCTGAAGTCGAGAGGCTCTGCAAATGGCAGATACTAACACAGGCTTTGAGCTCTGCTGGGCGAAGGGGTTTCTCTGTCGGGCTTGAAAACTGTAACTTGAATTGTAAAATGCTGCCTCGTGCTCGAAAGCCTCGAAACGCATCTCTCCACATGACCCAAGCTCATTCCTCCTCCCTTTCCCAAATTCAGTCATTGTTAATTGTTGTTTCATTTTGTCATAAAGCCCTGTGCTGCGTACATAGCACTGCTGCCAGGATTTCCAAGGCCCAGACATGATGCCGAAGCTGCTCCCGGTAAAGATGTGTCTACCCAGAAACAGCTGCACAGTGAAACCTAACAACACATAAAAGTGGGCAGGTGAAACTGCCACCTCCGTGCACAGAGTACAGCGCAACCATAAAGATTATCGGAGAAATGATAGAAATATACAGGAGACACACTTGGAAATACTTTCTCATTTCCTATGGAAGCTGCACAGCACAAGAGAAAAAGATTCACAGCCACAACGTCCCCAGCAGCCATGGAAAAAGGGAAGCTGGTCCCTTCTGTGGGCACGGAGAGATGTTCCCGTGACTGAAATGGGGCAAGTTTTCAGAAAGATCTCACATTTGTAAATTATTATTAATATGCACTGAACTAGTAAAAGCCCAAACATACTAAGAAAACACCAAGTGCAACTCAAAATGTTAACACACAATGTAATAAGCCCAGGATCTGTTGATGAAGCTCACATAAAAAGTTATGTTTTCATTTTGCTTTCTTGTTAAAGAGGGAGGCTGCTGCAAGCTTAGTGTAATGTGATGATGGGCCAGTTCCATGTGCCTCGCAGCACTCTGAAAAAAAGGAAAACACCATTACAGTGATGTGGATGTTGTGGAGCCACTGCAGTGGTTTTAGACACAGAACTCACTTTTTTAAGAGTTTCATCTGTTTTAGAAATTCTATTGATTTGTGAGGTGGTTTTAAAAGGAAAGGGGGAGGAGAAGTGGGGAAATTACTACTGTAACCACCTGCAAATATTTATTACCAAAATACAATAACTGCAGAGTGAACCGGGTTTTGTCCTTTTCTTTGTTCTTTCTTTTGTTCTTCCCCCGGTCATTTCTCCTGTTCCCCCCCCCGCCTCCTCCTTTCCTATTACTTTCCTTTTCACAGCCCCTTTGGTGTGTTTTCCTTCCAGATTAATTTTTCACTCTCGTTTGTAAATATTGAATCTCCCTTCATCTGTTCCCATTTTTGCAATCTTTAAATATATTTACTCCTTTCTTATTCTATCTTTTCTTTTTTTTTTAAAGCTCTCCTCAGCCTTCTTTGTGACCTTTTTCTTCCCTCATTCTTTCATAACCATTTCCATTTCATGTGTCTGAGACAGTTTCACCAGTTTACTTCCCTTTCAGCACAATTCAATGAAATATATGTGCAGTAGCTTTCTGATCTGAAGTTAGGTCCTCTTAGCTTGTTAACAGGAGCACTTAACTGTAATGTAAGTATGCTGATCATGATAGTATGGGGTGGGAAGGGAGCAGGAGATGGACGCTAGTAGCAGCTCATGCCTGAGAGCAGAGGGTTCACTTCACACCTTACACATTAGGAAAAGCGAGAAACTACCTCTCTTAATGAGTACCATTTAGGTACACACAGGGCTGTGATGCATGCTGCGGTCATGACTGACCCTCTCAAGGTACATTCAGAGTAACAATAAATTGGTTTGCATTAGAAACATGCACATCCATTTACACGAAAAGCCCACCATATTTGCAATCTACTTAAACTGGTCCTGCACAAGTTTACAACTGAGAGATGCTTACCAGAAGCCCTTTTGCAGGAAGAGGTACATGATGCACTCTTAAGAGGGCAGCTATTTTATCCTCTTTATGCTGAGCTGACCTTTGGGGACTAAGGAGAGGCAATCTTGCCGTATAACAGCAAACGGCATTTATAACTTTTTTCTATACTGCTCACTGCTTCTAAGAATCACTTTTGCATGTGATTGTCCAACAGGCTTAACCACACACTTTCAAAAATGTGCCTCAAAGTACAAGACTCCAAAAAGAAACATATGAAGGTGTGCTGCCTAAATACATCCATCAGAACACCACCAACCATTTCAAATAGCCTAGCAATGACTGTGCATTGCCCCTTACAAAAACATTATAGAAAATCTGAAAACTACCAACAGATTTGCATGCAGTTTCACATCTGTTTCTTCCCCTCTACCATGCAATGTAGCAACAGAGTCAAGCTTTGCAGAAGCAGTGTAGACATGACAGAAAGGGGTAGCTATAGATACTAAGTCCAAGAGTGGACTGCTAAGAGTAGACTAAAGCACCGTTCAGAGGTTTCTTTATTTCTCCAAGCTGCTTAGCAGTTCCTGAAAGAGAATTTCCATTTTATGTTATCTGCATAATGTTTTAGATCTCTCTAGGTGCAGTTCACCTGCCTTGGGGCATGACTTCACAAGCTTCTTCCCAGTCCCACTGTGACTAGGGGATGTATCTATTAGCTATTTAAGGAGAAAAAACCCAAACATTTGTTGGAAGAGCTTCCACTTCCACAGTGTAACTATAAGTAGATCCCCAAGTAGACTGACTCTCATTAAATAGTATATACAGTTTATCACAAAAATATTTGTATATGTATACCTGATGACAATGAATATTTAAAAATTGCAAGACTTACAAATAAACACGTACAGACCCACACATATGTGCCTAAAAATCTGAATTGCACCACGTAAAAAACTGTAATAATAAAGCTAGGAATCCCAAAGCCATTTCTAAGAACCAACATATCATCCCTGGTAGCAATCCAAAGAAGCTGCCGGCACAGAAGACTCAGACATGTTTCAGCACATACAGAGGTAAAAAGAGAAAAGCAGATAAAGGCTCAGATACTTCAGCAGCAATATCCAGTAGTGATACCTATTTTCTTTGAAACTTTCAGTAAGTCTTAAAATCTTAGTTCTCCCTTTCCACTCCTCACAGCTATGTTGTCAGCCAAGATTCATTCACACTTGTGTAACATGGTGATGGAAGAAATATAAATGTTTAGATAAATACGTACAGAAGAGACTGCTAGACACACATGCAAAATGTCATTCCCCAAAATAATCTGTATGGCTAGCTTTTGGAATTAATGAGTGGGGACAAGTGGGGTTGAATGGCTTTTTGAACCTAACCCAAATCACAGGGGTTGTTATTGGCAATCATGGTAACATATGTCTACTATTAACCTTCCAAATGCCTACAAATCTGAAGGAAGTGTAACATTCAAAGTCCACACTTGTCCATCAATTATGCAAAGACCTAACTTGAAAAACAAGTTTTGATCTGGTATTTTTCATTTTTCACCATTTTTTTCTGTTGATTTCAACTCTAAAGGACTGTAAAAGTGTATCTGCAAAATCAGAAATTTAAAAAGTCATTTCAGAAAAAAATGAGCAAGAATATTTATGGTCCTTGTCATATTTGGGGTTCTCTTATCACTCTATTTAAGGTAAACTTTCTACATGCTACCAACCAGCTTCTTCATCAAAACATTCCCATGAAATAGGAAAGGTGAAAATCAAACAAATGTAGCTTGCCTCGTTACACAGCCTTTCTTCTAGTCTGATGGCCGATCAATTCATTGGGGAAAAGAAAAGGAAAAAATCACTTAAACAGGATACCTTTTAATTAGGGTTTTAGATTATCATTCAGTCTCCAGGCACATATTGAGATGTTCATTTTGTCTATTTTAATGGAGGAACCACTACCACAATCTTCTCTATCTTTTAGAACTTCCGTTTTTGGTGCTGATATTGTAGTTTGCTTCCAGCTATTTTAAGCCTGACAAGGTTTCTAGTAAACATTACTTAAAGACAAAAACACGGGAACTAAAGAATTGCAGTTCCCAGGCAGCTTCACTGGATACAGTTAAAGCAACACAAACACCGTACGCTAAGTCATGCCCATGCTGACTTCCAAAACATATTTCTAAGTACAAAAAGATCAGTTTCTCTAAGTCCACATTTTCACCTCTTTCCCATAAAGGAAGTTTAATTCTTGCACAAGTATTTTTGGTCTGCAATTCAAATGCCACAGCTGCAGACCTTTTTGTCAAATGCATACTACTTTAATAAACACAGAATAAATACAGAGTTGAATTATCAAATAAATGTATACAAGGATACAGGATTGCGTGTATCCTTATGATGTATATATGCATAATGGATATTAGAATATGAATAAAAAACATCTATACACTCACAACATGAACTCAGTTTTTATAATGTCCTACAATGCTTTCAAATGTTTCTTATGTAAGTGCTTTTGAAAAGTAATATATATGTATCTTTTTAAAAAGCTTATGAAACCAATAGTTTCTTTTCCGTTACTTGTATTTCTTTTACAATTATGTCAGACTTGCGAATTCATGTAATAATTTAATGAAAATTTAGCCACCCATAAGTGACACCCTTACATGTTCGTAAAGCCCTACAAACCACAAATATCACTTGGAGAAAGAGAGACAAAGAAGAGGCAGCAAGAGATTTAAACAGGTCTTAAGAACTGAACGTTTCGGTGCACAGCGGAAAATCTGCTGAAGCCCCTGTTAAACCTGAAACACTAAATCCTTGTGCAGCATGTTTTATATTAGAGTCCTTCAGACTACGGTCAACAATATACATAGAAAACTCTGTTATGAACTGCACTAATTTGCAATATCCTACAATCTTACCACCTGTTTTCTCCTTCTGTGCTATTTCCCTGACAGCCGGGAAAGCAACATAAGGCTTATAATATTAGCAAAATCAGTTGCATAATTATGCAGTTATCACCCACGTTAGGAAAACACATTTTGTTCCCATTCTAGGTCAAGTCATTATGAAAACTTGTATGCATGACTAGCAGAATAATTTGTAGAGTGTTTTTTGCCCTGATATTTTGCTATCATAGTACCTGCAAAAGGGAGGGCGTTTAAGCCTGTTAAACTTTGCAGTTACATTGTAGCTCCTCAGTGCGACCGGAGAGGTGATGAGAAGCAGACAGGCAAGTGAAGAGTTTGTATTTCTACACTCACAAAGAAAGCATTCACGAAACTGTTGTCTCCTTGGTAGGTGTTCAAACGACTTTGCAACAGTGGATTGGCACAAAGTAATGGTCAATAACAGCCATTTGCTGTAGGGGAGCCTTCCACTCTGTCACCATGGTTTCCAGAGCCAAGAGCCCCTTAAAAGTAATTTTCAGTAAATGGGACAACATCAGGAACTGGATGTAAATATTCTTTGTCCGATATGTTAAATCTGTGTGAAAGATTCCACAGCTCCACCTTACAGCTGAGACCAACATGGATATCCTGCCTTGTACTTTAAGTTTAAATAAGCACCATGAAAATGCACATGGTTTTACACTATTAAATGGTATCTAGAATGTTATTGTACATTATTATAAACAAAATACAGGAATGTCACAGTTGACTAAGTTCCTATCAATTATGAACTTAATTTTTACACACATTTAATACTTATCTCATTTCAGACTTTTCTATACCGAGAAATTTTCTTTTAAAGAAAAATGGTTTATACAGTTCACTTCCTGTCATAATCAAGGTCTTTCTAACCTGATATCTGAAGGTTATGCTTCAGTGAATAATTCAGTAGGTTAGTGAAACTGTGGCAGCAAAGAAAGTGCTAATCTTAGATGGAAGCTGTGAGGGATATTAAGAAACAATTGCAAAAAGTGACATATTTAATAGAGAAAGATTACTCTGTGCTACATCTATTTAATTTGAATTGAATAAATTTTGCCAGTATTTTATGAGATGCAGTCTGCAAATTATGTGAAACTTCATAGTGTCACTGAAGTCTAGAGGAAAGAATAAAGGGTTTTTTCCCCCTCAACCATTTTATGAGTATTGTGATTTTTGAGGACTTCTCATTCTTTCAAAAGAAATTTCAAAGGAACTTAAGAATCATTCACTGCAGGACTTTATTAATTTGAATTAAGAAAGAAGTAAGTGTAGTAAAAGGTGATAGTACTGAAAGATAAATAACAAGAGGCAATAGAAGGATCTTGTGTAATGAGACTTCTTGAAATAACTGAATTCCTTCTGGACTGCGACTGAGTGAGGCTGGATATGTTCTCAATCTTTCAGGGAAAATTTAGTTGATATAGCTGAGACAAGTCTGAAAGTATGAGTAAATGCAAGTGTGAAAAATGATAGGGGGCAGGTTTTGCCCTTAATCACTAAACAGATCCTTAATGCAAACCTAGTCCTGACTAAAATAATTTAGATCTGTGTTCATATGTGGAATAGGAATATGATGTTACTACTAAAAATGTTAACATCATCTTATGTTGTTGTAGAGACAGAGATTATTTATTAGAACTGCTCTTTTTTCTCTTCCAAACAATTATTTTTTCCTTTATATTACTCATTTTGTTCTATATTCTACCAGTGCGTTAAATTATACAACATCCTCTTGACATATTATTTGAAAAAGACAGAATAATTTGCAACATCTGGTGAAAGATAACTGAAGACTTAATTACATAGCAAACTTTCTGAGAAGAACAGAAAATACAAACATTTCTGCACATCAAGAAAGATCTGGAGAAGGCAAAAAGAATCACTGCTAAAAATACCTATATATGTGAAGTTGTTTATTGTTACAGTTCTTAAATTAAATTATAAACTGAGTCTATATTTTACTAATTGTGGTGTAAAACATAGAGCCTTTGCCAAAAATTTTGGTTAGAAAACTTGCTTTCCAGGAATTTTGAACTTTTTCCCTGCACCATCACCACCCCACCCCAAGTTATTCTGCTTCTGAATGTAAATCTCCTGAAAGTTGTAGATTTTTCATGGTTTTTTTTTATTTTATTTGAGCATGGCAACTTTTCTATTTTTTTTTTAAAAAGTATATACACTATTTTATTTTTAAGTAGACAGTAGACAAACATAAAATAACTACTGAATGCTTTGGTAAGGTGCCAACCACAGAAACTAGTTGTACATTTTGAAGTTAAATTTTGCAAGCTGCTGATCCTTTTTCTCTAAGTGGTCACATTATTCAAAAGTGAGAAGACAGTAACTCCTTCCCCCTCACCTCTTCAAGCGCAAGAATGGTAAAACCATTTAAAGTCCATACTACAGGCAAAATTGGTCTCTCTGATCTGCATGGTGGATCCAATATTCCCAATGGGAATTCTGTGCTATGTGAATAAAGAGACGAATTTCACTAATATTATGAAACATAATAATTTTACTATGTATTCACTGGTACTGTTAACACTATAATTTCTACTTTAACCATGCATAATCTCCTTTGTCTGCTCCAAACAGACAGAAAGGACAAAAACACAGACCTACTACGCACTTCAGAGAAAAAAAAAATTCTCTTGTATGCATGATTAACCTCATACTGAACAAATTAATATATAAGCAGGATTGGAAATAGGATATGGAGCATTTCACCTCTGCTATAGGTTACTAGATCAAGTCTGGTTCAGGTCATTGGTAACCTAAAGATATTACAGCATAATGGCCAGTTTGTGACCCACATGAAATGAGCTGGAATTATTCAAATTCATCGAAATACATTACTGTATCACAAAAAGAAACCACCACAAAACCCACACAGGACAAGAAACCTTCCCAGTGGTATAGTAACATTAACAGGAAACAGTAACTGGAGAACTGTAGTAGAGATCTTTTCACTTCAAATGGTGGCCATATAAGAAAGCTGCAGCAAGAAAGCAGCTGAAGTGCGGGAAAACAGAGAAAGAGGCAGAGAGGGGATGCTATGTTTGTCTACGTATCGTCTGATATGTGTACAAAGAGAAGATTTCAGTCTCAAGGCCTGTCAGTTCAGCACCTTTCACAAGTACAAAGTGTCATGTACTACATACTGATGAAATAAAAGACAAAGGTGTCAAAGGAACCATTACACTATATTCTAGCAATGATCAGAGGATCAACAGCTTTCCTTCTACATCGACACTATCTTAAACTATGCCAGCATTTTTGGCCTGAACTTCTTACCTGCCCCAGTTTTATACCATGAGTGGAACTTAATTTACCACAGTAGCCTCACTTTCCATCAAGTGGAAGACAAATAAAACCCGTACGTATTTTCCTTCTAGGTTATCTTTTGGGTACTTTTTAATAGACAATATGCTGCATACATTCACGTTCATTAGGAAGCTTTCTGTTTCTTCTGTTACCAAAAATAAAGGACGTGTGTTTGGTCACCATATGAATGCAGCGAGTAATCACAGTATGCAGAACAACACCTTGCACTGAGAGGGCTGCTCATAGTTGGGAAAGCAATGTGTGAAAATACCGCTCTTTCAACTTCGCATCATCCTGCATATTTAGCTCACAATGTGTTTCTTGCATCAACAGACTCTTTCTGTAAGTACACATAACTATGGAAGAGCTCTATATCTCAGCTATCATGAATCATGATGGCCTCAGAGATACTGGAAGGTATTATCCTCTGATATATTCCACCCATACCAGCTAATACATGTTGAGAATTCTCTAAGACACCAAACTATTGAAATACACTTGTAGCAGTGCTTCTGACCTGAAATGCCAGAAATACCTTGACATGACTTTCTAAACTGATATTAAAACCTCTGGTTTGGTTGCTTACTTGAATAATCATCACAGAACAAAGAATCTCTTCTCTTTTTATTCCATTTTTTTCCGTTAGAGTGGCCTTTACATCCATAACTGCTGCAGAAGCAGTGTCCATTTGTCAAGTTAGATTACCATATCCAGTCAGAATTAGATTAAATGGCTCTAAAAAGTTTAGATACTCACTTTCCTCACAAATGTTTTTACTAGTTCACAAACATCCAATAGGTTTGATTATTCAACGAATGTAGGCTAATTGCCTGCAGGTCTCACTGTATTACACCACTTACATAAATACAGTTACTAGTCTTCAAAGAGTAGCGAGTTAGCTTTTACAGGACCTAAAGTGAAATAATATGTGGCTTACTTTCTCCCAGACGCACCTTTTCCCTGGCAGGAAATTTCCCCAATCCATTCCAGAAGCACAGCTATAATGCACAGCTATAATGATGGTTGACTCCAGCACAGAACCTCCCGCTGCTGACCAACACATGCTCCTAGTGGAACAGGAGCTTCCCACCATTACAAGGGGTTAGTACTATTAGGTTCACGTCTTAAGAAGATCACGTCCTAAGAGGCTCATGTCTTAAAAGATTGCTCGATTTAAATTACATCATGTAATGCAAACCTTGTAACAATCATTATTTGGACAGATGTCATTCAAGAAAAAGAAAGAGAGAAAGAGAGAGAAAGGGAGAAAGAAAGGGAGAAAGAGAGAGAAAGGGAGAAAGAAAGGGAGAAAGGAAGCAAAGAAGAAAGGAAGGAAGAAGGGAAGAAGAGAAGACAGAAGGAAGGAAGGAAGGAAGAAAGAAAAGAAAGAAAAAAGAAAACGAAAAGGAAGGAATTATGTTACAGCTAATCTCTTTCTACTGTGTTCATCACCTTACACACTGTAGGAATGTCTTGTCATTCCAATTACACTGCCTCAGCATAAGGTACACCCCATGAATAGCTTTTCACTCTGTTACATACTGAACATATCACTTTTTTATCTAAAATTATTATTCAGAATCAATATGTGCTGTGGAATGAGTGCACAGTACCAGAGCCAGTCACATCTGAACTGCTCAGATGGCCTACTCCAGTTTTGTTAGTAATTTGCTTAGTCACACCAAGAGAATCTCAGTTCCACATATTTCTTCATGACTGGTCATTTCTGTGGGGGGCCAAGTAGGTTTTCCAAAATTTTTCTTCGATTTTCTGTAGTTCTTTCAGCCATTACCCTGCAGGCAAAAGGCTCTAAAACCCTCTCACCCTTTCTTAAGCTCACATTATAGATTAAAATAAAATAAGAGAAGGACAGGGACAGGCACTCTCCTGCTGATAGAATGTCATTTCAGAAGTCCTTCTGTGCTTCCTACTTTAGTCCTACCTATGTCAGTGCAGTAACTTTGCCTGAAGTTTTAAAATTAAAAGTCTAGAAGGAACATGAGCAGTGAAAAGGGTCAATCTGCATTCTTAGAGCTTATCGGCACAAGAATTGATGCTAAATTCCAGCTCTTGTTGTCATACATGGAGACATGCAGTCACAGTAACAGTTCAGAACAAAAATACCTACACAGAAATACAACTCTCTATTTCTAAACCTATTGATTAAGAAATAAAGCTTGAAGTTTGCCACGCTAGCAATGCTGAGCAATGCTAGAGGATGTAGAAAAGGGACACACAATTTGGTACATCCATCAGACATACATTAGACAGGAATTTCTAAATAATTGCACAGGTTTTACCAATAACAAGTAGGAAGGAAGACATCCGATTAAGAAGTATATCTATTCTACCATAAAATCCATCTGTGCAAAAAGGTGACAGACAATTCATCAGCCAAGCGTCATTCTTCCTCAGTCTTCCTCCACACTTCTGTGTATTCATAAGACACAATAAAGTCTAAACTTACCAAAATTTTGGCTTGTGCAATGAAAATCAGACATTAACTAGCTCAGACTGAGTCTACGCTGTATTGTACGCTGGAGACACCCACTGATAGCCTCTCACCATCCCCACACACTGTTTTTACTACTACCTAAAAGGTGCTGCTGGTTCATGAACTCCTTGGTTCTCGATGCTAAAGTGCAAAGAAGCACTCCCCAGTAGAGAAGAACCTCTGATACCTGACCTAGATTCTTAAAACAGGTCACAGGATTTATACAATTTTTCCAGTGATGTGCCAAAAATCACCCAGATCTTTTTTGGGAATGTCAGTTGCCGGTCTCATGCTGGATCCAGCATCAAAAGAGGAATAATCTGATTTACACATGGTCTAAGCTACAGAGGACTTTATTAGTCAGAAGTACATCTCACATTTAATCAAAAAACAAATGAGAAGCCAGTGGAATATCAACACTGCTTCCACTAACCAGGTACATTAATCCTTGTTGAACTCTGAGACCTCTAAAAGGGCTCATTACAACCAAGCAAGGCAGAGGTAGCAAAGGTTTAGATAGTGCCAGAAAATCTTGCAGCTGAATAAAGATTCTGCCAATCAAGGGAAGGCAAGGCAAGGCAAGGCAAGGGAAATGCTTGGCCAGTTCTAGTACCTCACCGTCCACAACCAGCCAAGGTCTAAAATCCATGTTTGTGAATCTGAGTAACAAAACATAAGCACTTCTGTTCAAATAAAGGTAGCCCCGAATCTGCTGTCAACCCTAGGAGCAAGCACACTTGTACATCTGCCACACCTGACTTTCCAATATTTTTTTCTACCTTTCAGCATTCAGAGGTATCTGCCATAGGGGGTCTTGACCCTTTAAAAAGAGGATGTGATAACTAGATGCTAAAGACTGGCATGAGGGTGTTGAGCTCTCACTTCAATAAGCTGTCCAAGAGGAACACAAACAGAAAAGGAGCTTTCTGAAAGCTAAGCGCTGTCCTGTCTCAGCTTAGGGTACTCAATGCTGGACCCACTGAGCTTTACATAGATGACAATCAAATCCTTAATCTCCACTTGTCTCTGAATAATGTAGTGGTGGTGTGTACTTTCTAGGCATCACTCTGTGCTTTACCACTTCATTTGTGAGAATAACAACAGCAAAGACATAGCTTTTTTCTTCCTGCCTTTTAAGTACACACACTTAGAAAGGCAGAAACACACACACAGGCAGACATATAAACAAATGAGCGCAGGTATACAGCCACATAAAAATTCACAGTAAGGCTCACAATCAAACAGAAAATTTGCAAATACTCTAAATGTAACATGCAGGCTAACCAGACATACAACAAAAGACTTCTGAACCTTTATCAAATACAAATTAACAGGCACACATTTGAATTGTTAAAGGCGAACGTCGCTTTTCAAATCGGTTCTTAACTATTTCCTCCTTAGCATCAAGACGGGAAAAATATTGTTGCAGCTCCACCTCGTGGAAAACGGGGTAAGATACAGAGACGAAGCGTAGTCCCCAGGGGGCCGCGACCCCTG